>NC_134485.1:157040626-157165626 GCF_040206685.1 Ascaphus truei
GAAGGGATGGTTGTGATGTGGTATAGGAGACAAGCTAGTATATATATATATATATACAGTACACTTGGCTATAGGGAAATGCCTAGAGGGATAGAAGGTATATTAGCCTAATAGTGTATCCACTTTCATGGGTACATAGTGCGCAGATGACTTGATACACAATCATGATGATCGTAGTGCGCAATGTCAAACACTAATAGAGATATCTCAACACTGCCCCGCAATACAGATAGAAATCGGCGTATAGCGCGACCAACGGGAGTGTAACTGGAATACAAACAGATCAATGAGGGAACACCTGATGCCTTAGGCTATCGTGCCTGGATATAGAGATCCAAAGTAGCTGATAGCTATCTCTTAGTGTCCGGACAGATATCTCGGTGTAGAAATAAACAGTGTGTCCCCGTTTCTGTTTCTGTACTACCTTCTCTTCATGTCTTAACAAACACAAACCGTCCTTCCTGGTGTGCGTCAAACGTCTGACGTCACCATACCTCGACGTACGTTTCACGTGCTAGGCACGCTTCTTCAGGGGGAGAAGTCACACCCCGCAATGTCAGATGCTACGTTTTGTAGTCAAGTGGCTGGGAGGGGCCGTGATTCCAACCAATGGTAAGTAACGGTTGGATCAACCTCTCAAGGTAAGGATATACACGGCACACAGCAATGTAAAGTTATATACAGGGGGTTGATACATATTATGTTTTCCCGTGAAGTAGAGAGACATAACGTGTACTGATGATCAGGGCTACATGTAATCACATTGCATAATATAGTAGTCTTAAAGTCTAGGCATCAAGTAATGGATTTAATATATGCAGACAAATAAAGGCAAACATATGATTGCGGTTGTGATAATAATCTTGAAAGAGCTACGTCCACAGATGGTAGAGGACACTTGATAAAACATTTGGACAGAGGTAAGTACTCACATGGCAACAAAGCTACTTCCACAGATGATTGAGGACACTTAAATCGAACATTTGAACATAGTTAGTGATCTGTAGTTATAGCTGGAGCTCCAAATGTTGATGAGGCGAAAAATGGCATAGGGGATGCCATAACAAATAGGCTAAATCCATGATGGAAGGGGACGCTCAGATCGAATGAATAAATGTAGGTAGGTATATCAAATCATGGGTAGTCTAACTCCCCAATATGTGTAGTAGCAGATAAGGTGAAAGGGTGCTCCTTGATGGTTGTGTGGCAACTAGTGATGACACATAAATGGTGATGATAATGTTACACAGTGAATTAAACTAAATGATGATGGTTATATGTGATGAAATAATAATAAAAACCTCCCAACTAATTGTGTCCAATGATGTCAAAGGTGGTTTGTTCTATATGGTTTAGTGTCCATAACTAGTCTCGGAGGAAGTGAAGCAGTGTAGAACTGTACTATACTGGTGGAACTGCCCAAAAATGGTCAAAACAGAACCTTCAGGTGATTTAACTATATACCTGGATCCCAAAAAAAAAACCCAAAGGAACCAAATACTATCTAGTGACTAGGTGACATACTGTAAGTGGTGTAGCATTGTGCTGTGCTAGATGAAACCGCCCAAAAGGTCAATACGATCTCGCTAATGGATAATAAATACTCGCTATTCTACTGTAGTAAACTTTTATAAAAAAGGGGAGAAAAGAAAACCTTCATTGAGTCCTTGTGGAGAATGGGTATTGAACATATATATCCAGCGACATTCAATCTGACAGAGTTTGCGATCCCAGTCTCCTTTGCGTGGCCCCCAAGGGAAATGTTCTATACCTGTAAATTTGAGTACTGAGGAATCACCCTGATGAAAATTAAGGACATGTCGTGCCACCGGTGTGTCGATTTCATTACGTATGGAGCCCAAGTGTTCCAAAACCCTGATCTTAAGTGGTCTATGTGTTTCTCCTACATATTGTTTACCACATCTGCATGTGATAAGATATATGACTCCAGTGGTTAGGCAGTTTATGAAACTCTTGATGGTATATAAATGCCTATTTTCAGAGTCTGAGAAAGTTTTGGTTACATGCATAGATGTGCATGCTTTGCATCGTCCACACATATAAAATCCACAGGGTTTAGGGCCAAGCCATGTCTTAACAGATGTTGATTGAAAGTGGCTATGCACTAGATGGTCCCTAAGATTTTTAGGTCTACGACATACCATATTGGGTGACTCTTTTAGGACTTGGGATAGATCTTGTTCTTGTAACAAAACATGCCAATGTTTTTGCAAAATCTGTCTCACCGTTCCCCATTGATCGTTGTAGGTGCTGATAAACCTTATGGTATTATCGGTGGCTACCTGTACTCTTTGACCCTTGGTCAAAAGTGTAGATCTATCCATATTCAGAGCCCATCGATATGCTTTATTGATAGTAGGTTTGTTATAGCCACGATTATAGAATCTATCCCCCATATCACTAGATTGTTGTTTAAACTCCTGGATGTTAGTACAATTCCTCCTAAATCGAAGGAATTGTCCAGTAGGTATGCTCTTAATCATGTGGAGGATGATGGCTATCAGCTTCCAGTAAGCTGTTGGTTGATGTGGCTTTTCTGAATATGGTAGATACCTGTACCAGCTTGCCATAAACCCCTTTTGAAATCGTCAGGTCTAGGAAGTTGATACTTTCCTTGTGTGCCTCATACGTCAGTTTAAGATTGTGGTTATTTTGATTCAGTTTGTTAATAAACTCCTGTAGTAGCTCAGGGGTACCACTCCACAGTAACAGGATGTCGTCTATGTATCTAGACCACATATCTATGTGGCCAGTATACATATCATAATTGTCCATGAACACCACGGCCTCTTCCCACCATCCTAAGTATAGGTTTGCATAGGTGGGGGCACACGTGGTGCCCATGGCTGTCCCCTGTGTTTGATGGTATATTTTCTGGTCAAAGAGAAAATAATTTTTCGTAAGTACCAGTTCGAGAAGTTTAAGAACAAACTTATTGTGTATCTGGCAGTTCTCATCCCGAGCCCTAAGGAAAAATTCCACAGCTTGAATTCCTGCTTTGTGTGGTATGCTTGTGTATAGACTTTCAACGTCAATTCCCACTAATAAGGTATCCGTATCTACAGTAACATCTTCAATTCTCAATAGTACATCCTTTGTATCTTTCAGATATGAAGGGAGTGTACTTACGAATGGTCTAAGGAACCGATCCAGGTAGACACTCGCATTGGATGTAATGTTGTTAATACCAGATACGATTGGTCTACCTGGCGGAGGGATCTTTTCCTTATGGATTTTTGGAAGATGATAGAAGGTGGCCAGTGTAGGATTTTTTATCAACATAAAGTTGTATTCATCCTGGGAAATTACTTTCATGTCAATACCAAATTGCAAGACGTTACGGAGTTCATTCTGAAAAGTACGTGTGAGATCAGATTGAAGAACTTTGTAACAGGTTTTTTCCGACAGTAGTCGTAGACTCTCTAGGACATATGAATCTCTATCCAAAACTACAATGTTGCCACCTTTGTCTGATGGTTTAAGGATAATGGTTTCATCCTTTTCAAGGTCCAGAAGCGCCTTATATTCATGATATTTAAGGTTATACTTGATCTGTTCTGGAGAGAGATTCATGATGTTTTGTGTGACTAGTTTATTGAACACATCTACATTGGTGCATGTTTCTGGGGGTGGGGTGAATTTAGATTTACTCCGTAGGTCTGTGAATGGACCTTCACCAGGGGGTCGAGTATTTTCTTGCAACAAACTATTCATAGTTGCTAGGAGGGCATGATCCCTATGGTCAAAATTCTCAATAAGAGTGTCCTTACTGGCTGAAATTTGTCGTCTTCTAAAGAATTTGTGTAGGGAGAGTTTGCGTGAAAAAAGATTCAAATCCTTCACGCACTCAAAGGTATTGATCTTATTCGTGGGGCAAAAAGTGAGGCCTTTTGATAACACGGTCATGTGATCCTTGTCCAGAATTTTTTTGGACAAATTGATCACCTGCGTCGTGATCTGCGGTTCCTCCTGTAGGGTCTCCTTATGCCCTGATCCTTGAACGCCCACACTGCCCTGTCTCTGAGATAATCCCCCCACCCCTCGCCTAGTCTTTCTGATCCCCTTGCCATGTATTGAGGGCATGGGAGATCTAAAAAAGGAACAGAGGTGGTGGTTGGGATTGGGTATCTACCATCATATCTGGTGTTAGGGTTAGCAGGAGGATGTGTCTGTGTATCAGACTCAAGATCACTAGCTGATGCCTCCCATTCAGTGGATGACTCAGCAGCCCTTGTCACAGTTTTAGATTTGTTCTCTTTTTTGATTTTATATCTGAATATCTTATTTTCTTTGAAATCTATATAATCTCTAGTGTATTTAAGATGTTTTCTTTCTTTGACTTCTTTAGTGAGTCTCTCTGTGTGTAGTTGTAGTTTATTCTCCAATTTGTTAAATTCCGTGTCAGATTTCCATGTATTCATAGTGGATAACAGTGTATCAATTTCTGCATTGACTATTTCCAATCTTTTATTCTCAGATTCTATTAGATATTTCATAAGTGCACGTGAGCAATTAAGTAAAATGCTTTCCCACTCATCTATGAAGTTTTTGTCTTCAATTTGGTGGGAAGGTGGAATGTATACTCTCAGATCTCTTGGCACAAGGTCAGTCCTGAGGTAATTATTCAGGCTAGCTACCTCCCACCAGATTTTAATTCTTGAACTGTATGTTCTTTCAAGATCCGAAAAATATTTATTAATATCATCGGGACCAATGGTACTCGTGGGATTGGGAGGAGTGAGATTGGAAAAGAGATGTGCAGCCTCATCTTTCCACATCTCAAAGTCAGGTTTACGCATAAGGAAGCTAGACATATTGTGACACGTAAACTACACAGTAGGAGCAAATGATATGAGCCCAAATGACTCGTGAGGTATATGTGATGTAAACAGGTAACCTATATCTGGAACAGTACAGGTATCAAACAACTCCCTGGGAGCTGACTAGTCAAAGAAAAGCGATACCAAGTATCCCTAAAACTAAATCACATAAACAGAGTGACTAGTCGCTCACCTAGTAGTATAAATGTATAAAAGACTAGGTGCTTAGGGAATAGTAGTACAGGCAAACACTTGGACAAGTGACCACTGGGGGTCACTAAGAGCCCTAATAATAGCACTCAGAGTCACCATTCACAAGTAGTTATATGGTAAAAACTGGATTTAAGTATGATTACTAGGACCAAAAATAAGGGTATATAGACCCTAAGCCAGGAGACTACAAACAGTAGTTAAAACCAAAAAATAATAAAGTTTTATTAATGTAACGAACAGACGCAACTCAACATATATAAGGAACATATAAACACACAGGATATTAAAATCCTCAAGGGAAGGGATGGTTGTGATGTGGTATAGGAGACAAGCTAGTATATATATATATATATATACACTTGGCTATAGGGAAATGCCTAGAGGGATAGAAGGTATATTAGCCTAATAGTGTATCCACTTTCATGGGTACATAGTGCGCAGATGACTTGATACAGAATAATGATGACCGTAGTGCGCAATGTCAAACACTAATAGAGATATCTCAACACTGCCCCGCAATACAGATAGAAATCGGCGTATAGCGTCACCAACGGGAGTGTAACTGGAATACAAACAGATCAATGAGGGAACACCTGATGCCTTAGGCTATCGTGCCTGGATATAGAGACCCAAAGTAGCTGATAGCTATCTCTTAGTGTCCGGACAGATATCTCGGTGTAGAAATAAACAGTGTGTCCCCATGTTTGTTACTGTACTACCTTCTCTTCATGTCTCAACAAACCGTCCTTCCTGGTGTGCGTCAAACGTCACCATACCCCGACATACGTTTCACGTGCTAGGCACGCTTCTTCAGGGGGAGGAGTCACACCCCGCAATGTCAGATGCTACGTTTTGTAGTCAAGTGGCTGGGAGGGCCGTGATTCCAACCAATGGTAAGTAACGGTTGGTTCAACCTCTCAAGGTAAGGATATACACGGCACACAGCAATGTAAAGTTATATACAGGGGGTTGATACATATTATGTTTTCCCGTGAAGTAGAGAGACATAACGTGTACTGATGATCAGGGCTACATGTAATCACATTGCATAATATAGTAGTCTTAAAGTCTAGGCATCAAGTAATGGATTTAATATATGCAGACAAATAAAGGCAAACATATGATTGCGGTTGTGATAATAATCTTGAAAGAGCTACGTCCACAGATGGTAGAGGACACTTGATAAAACATTTGGACAGAGGTAAGTACTCACATGGCAACAAAGCTACGTCCACAGATGATTGAGGACACTTAAATCGAACATTTGAACATAGTTAGTGATCTGTAGTTATAGCTGGAGCTCCAAACATTGATGAGGCGAAAAATAGCACAGGGGATGCCATAACAAATAGGCTAAATCCATGATGATAATTGGTTATTTAGTTAACCCTTTGGCCAAAGGCGTCAAAAGCCTGCATACCAACGTCAAGGTATAACCAAAATAATGCAGGTTCTACACTACACTGTGAACCCTTCCTTTTACCTCTGTGAGAGGGGACTATTTTGATCTGGTTTGAAACTGATTGGCCGGCGAAGCCGGCCAATTCAGTTGAACAGCAATTCTACTTGTTACCAAGTAGAACAAAGATAAACCAGTCAAACAAAAATTAAATGAACCCAACAAGTGCACTGATGAAGTGCACTTAAAATAGAAGGGTTAAATCTGAAGAACCCTGATTGGTGGATACCGAGCAAAGCACCCCGCCTAACGCCCACTGGGAGGCAAACTCTGAAACCGTCCCAGTAGACTCGGCGTACGAGTACTCTGCCTGAATACGGGAGTGCTCCAGCGCCCGGAACATGACCACGATGTTTGTCGGGACCCCCCCCTCCAAACACTGCTTCCTGGTTTTACAAATGGCTACCTTAGCCAATGCCAGGAGCAGGTTGACCAGGAGATCCCTAGACTTATTGTCCCGGGACACTGGGCACCCAAAAATAAAAAGATGAGGTGAGAAGTGCAACCAGAACAGCAGGAGTAAGCTCCTCAAGAAGGAAAAGAGGGGCTGCAGTCTGGCACAACTCGAATAAATGTGATATACGGACTCCCGCTCGCCACAGAAGGGACAGGTGGCGGGGGAGTCCGTGAAGTGTGCCAAATACTCTCCTGTGCTCAGTGCTCCGTGGAGGACTCTCCAACTCAAATCCCCGGCGGGACGGGGAACCAAAGATGAATAGAGTTCCCTCCACCGGGGTCTCTCATCCTCGTTCCCTGGGAATACCCACCTCCAGATGGTGTCTGGGCGGGTGACAAGGGCGAGGTAATGCACTATATGGAGCACCAGAGAATACAGGACATTTCCCCCAACTTTCTGAGGTTGGGGGAGAGAAGAGCCCGAGGGGGTTGCCGTGACCTTGGTTCCACGCAAAGATCCGGAGAGCCGAAGTTGATAGGATGACAAGGCCTTCCGGTCTGTAATACACCCTCAATGAAGGTGCGGGAGTCGGGGTGTATTGCATCTTTAATCTCCTGGATCAAACGACGAGGGATGCGGGCAGAACGCAGATCCATACGGGGCGCGAGCACCTCTGCCCCTACCCAATCCCGCGGCAAATAGAGGGTGAATCCAACATCCGAGCCCCCACTGCCGGATTATACAGCAGGGGCTCGGCGAGGAAATCAATCCCCACCGCCTGCCTCTTCCTGGTCGCGGAGACCAGTTTCCAGGCCTTCAGTAAGTCCCGGTAGTATGTCGGCAGCTCCGAGAGGTTTCTACCTAAACCCTCGGGCCTGTTGAAAAAGAGTTGCCGGTCATACCTCATATTGCGCAGCTGGCGAAAGAAAAAGGTTGCCAGCTGGCACCACTGCGGAAACGGATCTGCGAATAGGTATCTCTGCAGGTATTGGAGGCGGAAAGTGTGTAACTGGGAGCGGACACACACCACTCCCTGTCCACCCTCCTCCAAAGGGAGACACGCAACTCCCACAGAGACCCAATGCTTCCCCATCCAGAGAAAATCCATCAACTTCCTCTGGATCTTGTTGATAAATTCGGGGGTCGGACCCATGGCTATCAGCCGGTGCCAAAGCTGACTGGCCACTAGCTGATTAATCACCAGGGTTCTTCCCCTAAGGGAAAGAATTCTCGACAGATACACCCATGACCCCAGACGAGCAATGACCCGTTCTTCAAGATCACTGAAGTTTTCTGGGGCAGGGTCCTCCGCAGCAGACAGGTAGACTCCCAGATACTTGAGAGTATCGCTCCCCCACGAGATATTACGAAACGTGGGGGGCAAAGAGTCCACCTTTAAGGGACCCACCAAGATGCCGGAGCAATGGACCAGTTGATCCGAGCAGAAGAGGCTGCGGTATAGACCTCTTGACACTCCTGTGCCCGCTCTAGATCATCTAGGTCCTGGGCCACGAGGAGCACATCATCGGCATAAGCCGACAGGACTACCCGCATGTCGGGCTCCCGCAGCACCAGCCCGGTAAGCCTCTTCCTCAGTAGGCAGAGGAAGGGCTCAATGGTCAGCGCGTACAGTTGCCCAGACAGGGGGCACCCTTGACTCACTCCCCGACCAAACACAAAAGGTGCCGTCAGGGACCAGTTAATCTTCACCAGACACTCTGCAGAAGCGTACAGCATCTGGAGAAAGCCCACGAATTGTGGGCCGAAGCCAAACGCCCGCAGGGTCTGTATAAGGTAACGGTGATCCACTCTGTCAAACGCCTTCTCCTGATCTAGGGACAGGAAGGCGAGTAATAGACCAGTCCTCTGCGCGTAGTGCATCAGGTCCCGGAACAGAAAAATGTTGTCATGAATGCTCCGGCCCGGGACAGTATAGGACTGGTCGGGGTGAATCACCTCTGCCAGCACGGACTTGAGCCTCAGCGAAAGCGCTTTGGCTACGATCTTATAGTCCGTGCTGAGCAGTGAGACCGGTCGCCAATTAGAGATCTGACGGAGATCCCTCTTCTTCGGCAGTAAAGACAGTATTGCCCGCCGACACGAAAGTGGCATCTCACCGATCTCCAGGGCTTCGGCTAGGACCTCGGTGAAATCAGGTCCCAGCATCTCCCAGAAAAACCGGAAGAACTCCACAGTCAGCCCGTCTAGCCCCGGCGCTTTTCCGCGGGACATGAGACTGAGGGCTTCAGAGAGCTCGGCCAGAGTCAAAGGTAACTCAAGCCGCTCCCTTCCATCCTCACCGACCGTGGGAAGCCCCTCCCATAAGACCCTGCATTTATCTGGCTGGATGGACTCCGGAGAGAAAAGATCTACATAGAATGTCCGGGTTCTGTCCCGGATGCTCTCCGGGTCAGTCAGAGGGGTACCGTCCTCTGCCAACAGGCATGTGATATGTCTACGGTTTCCCCTCTTTTTCTCCAGCGTGTAGAAGAGGCACGACCCGCGATCCATCTCTCGAAGGAAGTTGATGCGGGATCGCACATACGCCCCCCGAGCTCTCCGATCTTCCAAGTCCAGGAGAGCGCACTTCCTCTCCACGTACATACTCTGCAGGTATTGGTCTCCCGCCACAGACAGCCGCTTCTCGAGATCGAGCACCTCCTCCCTGAGAGCCTCGATCTCAGCATCGCGCCGCCCGCTGGCACCTCTGGTGTACTCCTGACATACGAGGCGCAGATGAACCTTTCCCACGTCCCACCACTGCTCTAACGTGGCAAAGTCTGACCTGCAACCTCTCCAGGCCATCCAAAAGTCTCGGACTGACGTCGCAAACCCCTTGTCCTCCAACAACGTATTGTTGAAATGCAAATAAGCGGCCGAAGGTGCTGCAGGTAGCAGCATCACCGTCACGGACGCACAATTGTGGTCCAAAAACGGCGCCAGCCTAATGGCACTGGACTGGGCTCGCGACAGGCTGTGGCTGGAAATATACAGCCTGTCGATCCGGGACCAGAACATCTGTTCACCCCTAAACACCCTAACATGGGTGAACTCAGTGGATGCCTCAGGATGTTGTTCTCGCCAGACGTCTACCAAGGAGTAGCGGGTGATGACCTCCCTCAAGGCCGACGCAGAACACGGGTGTGGCTCCTGACCATTCCGGTCCTTCCGAGCCTCGAGGGTACAGTTAAAATCACCCCCGAGCACCACGTATTGGTCCGCGTCGACTGTCTCCAGGTATTCAGATTATTCTGACGAAGAACTGCCTTCTCAGTGGTCCGGTGGCAGGAGCATACACGTTCAGGAAATTAAACGTGTAGTCCTCGTGTCGGACCCTGATATGCAACAGGCGACCTGGAACAACAGCTTTGGCAAGCAGCAGCTCTGGTTGAAAAGACTCAGAGAACAGGGTCACCACCCCACTAGATGTTGAAGTGAGATGCCTGAAGAAGACACTGCCTCGCCACTCCAAATGCCAGCTGGCTTCAGCCTCTGGAGTGGTATGGGTTTCCTGCAGGAAACTCACAGAATACTTCCCCTTCTGCAAAAAGGAGAGTACCTGTAACCTGCGAAACCCATCCTTACAGCCGTTAACATTTAGCGTACCGATGCTTAACGCCATTGGTAATCAGGAGTTTTTTGGTTCCCCACAGGTGCTCAGGGTACTATACCCCGAGAAGCCTTTACGTGGTCTCGCATCACTTTTTCAAACTTCAGGACACGAATATGGATAGCCCCGGAGATTTTGGCCTTGTGGTTGGCCCTGATGTAAGCTCCGAGAGAATGGAGAATGACCGAGGCATCTTTCCACTTCTCAAGGGCCAACTTCACCTTCAAGTTTTTATGCTTGTGGAGGGTATCCTCTAGGAAAGCATCTAGCTCCTGGGCAGGGATAACAGGGGTCAAAGAGTCCACCGACTCCACGGTGCCAGAAGACTCCTCACTGAGCCCCAACTCCCTAAGCTCCTCTTGACTGAAAGGCTCAAGACCCTCACCCTCCCCTGCGGGGGTCTCTCTCAGTCCTACAGTGGGTTCCCCCTTCGGTGTTTCCACGAGGGGGTCCACTAAATCCTCCACTTCCAACCCCGTGGTAGGATGTTCAGGGGTATCTGGTGGCGGCATGGCAGAGGCAGCGGCTTCTGGAGTGACCTTTTGAACAAAAAAGGTACCCATTACTCTCCTGGTCTCCTCTATCGCCGTGTAAGTAAACGGAATGTTAGGGGCATCCGCCTCAATCACGGGATTGCACTCTTCTGTAGGCACCCCAAGGAGAGAGTCTAGCCTGGCAGTCATCTTTGACAAAGACCAAAACTCCCCACTGTAAGGAATCCGCTCCGCAGTTTACTGGTTGACTTACCTTGCAGACTTGTGCAGTCCTGGAGCACCTCTCCTGATGTTTGCTGCAGCCTGGATTCACTCACCAAAGCAATACACACTCCCTCTGGTATCTATTGCAGCTGTGCAGCCTATCACTGCAACCTAGACTTGCATTCACTCATTGGAGCAGTACCTTCACACCCCCCTCCGGGGATTGGCCCGCTGGCCTTTAAGTACTGTCTTCCCATAATGCTCCCTGCCGAGCATAGTCCTAACTGGATGTCACTACTGTTTTGCCACAAGCCCTCGCTTGATCTCCTATGCTGATACCAGGTTCCGCCCTGCGTCCTTCAGCTTCCTACAAGCCGCTTGTTCTCCTATGCTGATACCAGGTTCCGCCCTGCGTCCTTCAGCTTCCTTCAAGCCGCTTGTTCTCCTATGCTGATACCAGGTTCCGCCCTGCGTCCTTCAGCTTCCTGCAAGCCGCTTGTTCTCCTATGCTGATACCAGGTTCCGCCCTGCGTCCTTCAGCTCCCTTCAAGCCCGCTTGTTCTCCAATGCTGATACGGAGGTTCCGTCCTGCGTCCTTCAGCTTCCTGTTCTCCTGTGCTGAAGCAGAGGTTTCGTTCCTGCGCCCTTCAGCCTCCTGGATTCCTGCACTGAAGCGGAGGTTTCGTCCCTGCGTCCTTCAGCTTCTTGGATTCCTGCACTGCAGCGGTGGTTTCCCTGTCTTGCTATAGCTTCCTGGTTCCTGGGGCCTACTCTTTCCCTAATCTAGAGAGGCCGTGTCCTGGTTCCTGCACTGTTACAGAGGATTCCCCAGGCCGCTCAGGACTCTTGCGCTGTAGCACTGGTTCACCCGTGCAGCAAGCGGTGTGCTACGCTGGTCTGCTTACCATCTCCTGTGACCAGCACCATGGGCCATGGCCGTCGCTCACGCAGAGCCCAACCCCGCGCTCCTAAGCTGAAGCGGGGCTCTCCTGACTACATGTTGCCAAACTCTTGCTTGAACAATGTTTATCCTGATATCTCCAGTCCTGACCCTGGCTTGTACAACGACGACGCTGTCTTCTCCTATCCTGATCCTGCGATGTACGACAACGAACTGCGCAATCCGGATCAGTCTGCGTGGTCTCAGGTCGGTGCTTTTACAACCCCACCTCAGCCTCGCGGTCCGACCCTGGTTTGTGGCGAGCAGAACCCTGACAGTATGCTCGGCCCCACAAACTCGGACCGCCCTGTGGTGAGGGTATGGTGAGTTTCTATCTGAAAGCCTGTCCCGGCCTGTAGACCAGTCCCAGTCTGAATACCAGTTTCTATGTGAGATAATACCCCTGATTGGAGATCTGATTGTGTTTGTAGGTTTAACCCCTTTGCAAAAAAATGCCGTAATGATCTCATGATGAAGGTTTACCGCCTCCGGGACTTAAAACAATCGCTGGCCGCTTGTATTTGCTTTCCTGGTTACCCTTTAACTTGGGAAAATGTGTACCCTTTAGAATTGGACGACGCCCAAAAGGAACTCTCTTCCCTGGCCTTGTCTTTAGACATTTATATAGCAAAAGAGGACCCTCTCCTCATGTTGGCTGATGCCCAAAAAACACTCCATATCCTTTCCATGACATTGGACATTTACATAAATGGAACAGGATCCTCCCCTCGCCAGCTTCGCTGCCGCTTGGCTGTATCCCTGGTCTACCACGGATCCTTGCCCTGAGTGTATGGCCGGGTTCCCTGACACCAATGATACTGTATGTTTTCGTTAACCCCTGCCGATCAGTCCTGTGAGGTCCCCCTGGAGGATACATATGTTGCTCTACCCAGCACTAATGTTCTTGTATCAGAGAATAAGTTCATTAGTTCTCCTATTTCTAGCTCAGAAGTCCTTTCTCTAGGTCTTGAGGGTTTTCCAGCTTTAACCTCTGCTAGGCAGTCTCGTGCGCTTTCCCCGTCAGAGAAAGAATCCCTAAGTTCTGTTCCCAGGGTCATTTCTGTATTAACCCCTGTGGGGCAGCTCTCTGAGTTTCCTTTGGTAAATCCCTGTTCTTTGCCAGCCATGGTTAAGCCCATAGCTCCAGAGGAGAGATTCCTTGTCTCTCCTAGTACAGAGAAAAGTTTTCCTGTGTTTTACTCTCAGGCACTGTCTGCATTAACCCCTGTAAATTCTTGCTGCCTCAGAGAATGAATCCACAAGTCAGACAGCAGAGGTTGCATTGAGGGATTCCCATAACCGTACGGAGTCCTTAGATATTCTTTGCTATAAATCCCCTGCTTCAGCTCAAGTTTCCGCAGTTTCGCCTCCGGAGACTTCGGCTAAAGTTTTGGTTCCTGATAAAATTAGTCAGGAGTCAGGTTTTTCCCTAAGCTTGGTCTCAGAGTCCCTTCTCCCGGGTATTTCACTGAACCAGCCTGTCGCCCACATAGCGGTGATCCCTGCTTCAGCGCATAGTTCCTATATTAGGGAGTCTGCAGTAATTTCTGGTTTCCCAGACATTCCTTACCAAATACCTACTTCAGAGACCAGTACAGTTTTAATTAACCCCCGGGTACTGTCTGAGTTCTCCTCCTCTTTAAGCTTAGGGTTAAAAGCATACAGTAGTCTGTATGTCCCTCCTGGGGTTCATATTGTGTTCCCAGGAATGTTTGCTGACGCACGGTTTTCTCCCAAAAGTGACGCTTTTTCATATAGATTAGTAAAAAGCTTGCACACTGTTTCCCTTTTCGCTGAATTGTGTCTTACTAGTTTTGAGACTCTGAGAGGTAATGATTCTCCTTCTGATTCTGAAGCTCTTCCTACAAGGAGTATCCTGATTGGGGGTCCCCCTGATTTCTCTGTCCAGGCTAATTCTCCAGGGATCAGCATATCTGTGGTCACTTCCTTAGTACTGTCTGAGGTCACCATGCATATATTACAAGTCCTGGGGTTTAAATCTGAGCTATTTAGCTGTCCTGCCTTTGCTGAAATCCAGTCCCTCAGTACTGTGTCTAAATATGCCCCAGCAAACATGGGGTTACTCTGGGAAGAAATGAAAACTCCTGTCTTAAAGGGTATTTTTTCTCACATGTCCAGCAAATCTAGAACCTCAGTAATTGTTTCTAAGTCACTTATCAATACATCTGATTTTTTCTCTAATCAAACCCAGACACCCTCACTATCGGTTAGGAGTCCTGTGATCAGAGATTTTGTACTAGAAAACAAACCAATTCATGTTTTTGTCAGGTTACGTACCCCTGTGGTTAGGGCCATTGCAGTTTCGGAAAAGACTCCTTGTACTCCTAAGGTGCCTGTCATTAAGAGTTTTCATAGTTCATACTTGCTGCTTGATGATTCTCAGGGCCCTGTCACTGAGGTACAGTACAGACTTCAGCTTCTGATGTTAGCTTCCCTCCCACCACTACCCTGGCTCTGCCTTTTTCTCAAGATACTGACATGAAAATCCCAAGGTCTATTCCTGATTCACTGACAATACTATCTTCCAATGAAGATTTCCCAGTATTGGAGAGCGCTACTGTTGGTTGCTTCTCTGCTCCTGCTAAACCATGGTTTTGTCCCTCGGAATTTTCGGTTGCCCCTGTGATTTCCTCTCAGTTGGAAATACTCTGTACGTATCCCAAGATTTCGGTCCCTATGCCTGGTTTACTGATTGCCTTGTCACCTTCCATACCAATACCGGGAGATGCTTCCAACCAGCCTATACCCTTACTAACCATTACCTGGGAGCCTTCTAGAGGAAAAATTCCTCGCAAATTCCAACATGCAGTGGTCAGCCAAGATTCTTTCTGTTACAAAGTTCCTCCTGGTGTATTCGATCAACTATCAGGGCCGCTGATCCTAGATTCCGGTTCCTTTATTAAAGACTGGGCTTTCACTGGGGGTTCTTCTGCCGTTTCTGCTCTGGAACTCTCTGGTTCTTCACAGCCCTGGATTTCCAAGACATTTTGCGAGGCGAGCCATGTACCAAAGATGTTTCTTCCGTCAATCTCATATCCTAGAACTGTACTCACCAAAGAACTGCTCCTTTACGGATGCCCTTTCCACCTAAAGAATTTTAGGAACAACTCAATGTCCCCAAGACCCATGGATGGTCCTGTCTGGCCGCAGTTCTCACCGGGGGGTGGCGGTACACTAAGGACTAACCACGAGTCTCTGGACCACGACTCTAACCCCAATCCTAGACGGGTCAGCAACAATTCCCGGTCCCCCAACTCTAGGTGTGCTCATGTTCGCCCGGAGGTCTCGCGTGAAGGGGGGGTACTGTAAGGAATCCACTCCGCAGTTTACTGGTTGACTTACCTTGCAGACATGTGCAGTCCTGGAGCACCTCTCCTGATGTTTGCTGCAGCCTGGATTCACTCACCAAAGCAATACACACTCCCTCTGGTATCTATTACAGCTGTGCAGCCTATCACTGCAACCTAGACTTGCATTCACTCATTGGAGCAGTGCCTTCACACCCCCCTCCGGGGATTGGCCCGCTGGCCTTTAAGTACTGTCTTCCCATAATGCTCCCTGCCGAGCATAGTCCTAACTGGATGTCACTACTGTTTTGCCACAAGCCCTCGCTTGATCTCCTATGCTGATACCAGGTTCCGCCCTGCGTCCTTCAGCTTCCTTCAAGCCGCTTGTTCTCCTATGCTGATACCAGGTTCCGCCCTGCGTCCTTCAGCTTCCTTCAAGCCGCTTGTTCTCCTATGCTGATACCAGGTTCCGCCCTGCGTCCTTCAGCTTCCTGCAAGCCGCTTGTTCTCCTATGCTGATACCAGGTTCCGCCCTGCGTCCTTCAGCTCCCTTCAAGCCCGCTTGTTCTCCAATGCTGATACGGAGGTTCCGTCCTGCGTCCTTCAGCTTCCTGTTCTCCTGTGCTGAAGCAGAGGTTTCGTTCCTGCGCCCTTCAGCCTCCTGGATTCCTGCACTGAAGCGGAGGTTTCGTCCCTGCGTCCTTCAGCTTCTTGGATTCCTGCACTGCAGCGGTGGTTTCCCTGTCTTGCTATAGCTTCCTGGTTCCTGGGGCCTACTCTTTCCCTAATCTAGAGAGGCCGTGTCCTGGTTCCTGCACTGTTACAGAGGATTCCCCAGGCCGCTCAGGACTCTTGCGCTGTAGCACTGGTTCACCCGTGCAGCAAGCGGTGTGCTACGCTTGTCTGCTTACCATCTCCTGTGACCAGCACCATGGGCCATGGCCGTCGCTCGCGCAGAGCCCAACCCCGCGCTCCTAAGCTGAAGCGGGGCTCTCCTGACTACATGTTGCCAAACTCTTGCTTGAACAATGTTTATCCTGATATCTCCAGTCCTGACCCTGGCTTGTACAACGACGACGCTGTCTTCTCCTATCCTGATCCTGCGATGTACGACAACGAACTGCGCAATCCGGATCAGTCTGCGCGGTCTCAGGTCGGTGCTTTTACAACCCCACCTCAGCCTCGCGGTCCGACCCTGGTTTGTGGCGAGCAGAACCCTGACACCCACTAAGAGGGCTCACGTCAGATAGCCTCCAGTTGAAATCCGAAGTGCTCACTAAAGCATCCCTACCTACACCTGCCTCCCCCTCTCCATCCTCAACCATGGGGGTCAGCCCTAGCCCATCCCCTACTTCTGGTGACGCAAAACCTGACTCCGCCTCAGGTGCGACACTCGAAGGCGGTACAGCCGGAGGGGGATCTTGGCTGGCTCCAAAGATAGGTGCATTCGGCAAGGCAAATTCACCGAAGCACAATTCTCCTGGGGATGCTCTCCAACCGGGAGGGGCGTTGAGAGGCACCCAAACGTCTAAATCTATGGGCAAGGCCTCATGCTGCTGAGCATTTTGGCCTTCCACCCCAGAGACGCCGGGTACCTTCAGTTGTATTCCCGCCAGAAATTCGAGGGGGGGGGCTGTACGTGTGTAGGATCCGGTTTACACTGGCTAATCGTAACCAGTGGGCCGGACAAAACCACCTTTTGCGGAACTGATGTTGCGTTCCGCTTCAGAGACTTCAGAAGGTAAACGTAATATGGTTCACCCTCCTCTACCTCCTCAATCACCCTCTTATTTGTTTTAAATTTCCTCTTTCTGGGGATTGATTCCCCAGGAGAGAGTGCCGCTACCTCCATAACAGGAGCTTCCTCCTGCTCCCCCACACTCTGTACGGTGCTTAAATTGGGGGTAAGGTGTTCTTGGGGGGGGACAGCGACAACAGAGGGTGACTGTTGTGGAGTGACTTTTCCTTTCTCCCTCTTTGTAGGGGGGAGAGGTTCAGATGTCACTGTTTGAGTTGAGGCAGTGACATCTTCTGTGATCCCAGTGGGGACCTGGGCCCTTGAGGTCTTTTCCTTCTCCCTCTGTTCTTTGGGGAGAGGTTCAGATGTCACTGTTTGAGATGGGCCAGTGACAACTTCTGTGGACCCAGGGGGGGCCTGGGCCCTCAAGGGCTTTCCTTTCTCCCTCTTTCTTTGGAGGAGAGGTGCAGATGTCGCTGCCCCATCTCGGGCGGTGACATCTGCTGTGGTCCCACGGGGGACCTGGGCCCTTGAGGTCTTTTCCTTCTCCCTCTGTTCTTTGGGGAGAGGTTCAGATGTCACTGCCTGAGATGGGCCAGTGACATCTTCTATGGTCCCAGGGGGGGGCTGGGCCCTCAAGGGCTCCGCCGTGGTGGGCGCAGCGGCACAGAGTATTTCCTCCCGGGGGGAGACAGTGATAACAGAGGGTGGTCGCTCCAGGGCGACCCCCTCTCCTTCTCTCCGCTCTCCAGGGAGAGGTGCAGAAGTCACTGTTCCAGATGGGACAGCAACATCTCTTGTGGTCCCTGGAGGGACCTGGGCCCCTGAGGGCCCCGCTGTGGTGGGCACAGTGGTACGGGGTGTCTTGGCGGAGGGAGGGGTGGGTGTAGGAGTTGGGATAGGTCCTCTGTTCCCTTTGGGGCAACTCCTACGAGTGTGCCCCAGCTCCTTGCACAAATAACATCTAATTCCCTCCGTGCCATAGAACACTGTGTACATTATGCCCTCATAGGGCACCCTAAAAGAACCCTCCACAGATTCTGTGCTCCCCGGCAGCAGCACTTGTACCTGCCGCCTAAATGAGAGCACGTGCCTCAGCGCTCTATCCCTGCAGCCCAGCAGAATTTTTGTTATGGGAGACTTAATGTCTCCCAGGACTTGCAGGTGCAGCCGCATGAGGCCATCTGGGATGAAGGGGGGCACATTGGAGAGAATAATTCTAGTGCCTAACCCCTCCATTGGTTCTACAGGGATGTAGGTTCCCCCTACACTGATGCCTTTCTGCACCAGGGTGTGCTTGGCAGCCAGCGTACGGAGGAAGAAAACTCCTCTCCCGTACAACTTGCTGGCCGCCACCGCAGCAGAGGGACCCACAACGTCTGCCACAGCCCTAACATAAATCTCCATTCTAAGGCCAGGTGACATTGGGCACCTCACCCCAAGCTTCCTGCTCAGACAGGGCGTGGCCCCAGCATTGTTAAATACTGGGGTCAACGCCTGCAGCTGCCACCTGCGCCCAAATTGGAACTGGGACTGCAGGGGTTAAACTGACAACAGGAGCTGGGGGAGGTGTAGCCAGGGCACTGGAAGTACCTGGCCTAGGGCTGTGGTTATTGCTCCTAGGGGCCCCAGTTTTTGGAGTCCGATGTCCAGGTGTGGCCCCTGTTGCAGCACTAGTCCTATTCCCCCCAAGCATGATGAAATAAGCCTCTAAGTAAGGGGATGAAATAGTGTTTAGGGAGAGAGATGCAGAGAGGTAACTGTCTTTTTTAGAACCAATTAACTATCTCTATGCACAGGGAGGGAATGAAAAACAGCTTTTAAAACCTGCTGTAATCTTCTCTTTCTCCCCTTAATTATTTAACTCTCTCTCTCTTACAAGAAACCACACACAAAAAAGAAGGTCTTAAAGTAAGACACAGAGCTCTCAATTGCAAATGAAAAAGAAAGAAATCAGGCTTAAATTAAAGTGAAAACTGGAAGTAAAAAACAACCAGAGGTGGGGGAGGGGAGAGGGGTTGAGACTGCAATTCCGGCCAGCCAAATTGCAGCTTTGCTGGGTTGAAATACAGCAGCCTCTGGGTGAAAACAAAAACGGTTTTTAAACCTGAAAAAAAACACCCGAACCCTCTACAAAAACCACTGTATACTCACAGTATACTCCCCCACAGATCCACACCAAAGTATACCAAAAAAGAAAGAAGAAAAAAAGAAAGAATACAACCTGATTCTTCGGCAATTGCCTGGGAGCTCTGAGTGGAAGAGAAGCAGGCTCCAGCACAGCTACACACAGGAAAACAGGGACTATGCAGAACCCTTCCTTTTACCTCTGTGAGAGGGGAATAACCATAATGGGTCTTGTTCCTGCAGCAAGTGAAATGACCTTCCAAGTTAAAAGGGTGAAGGAGGAGGAGTGAGCTCTGGGGGGAGGTACCACAGCCTCCAAAGAGACATAGGTTAACACAGATTCCCAGCAAGCTCAAACTCCCACACCCACCACAAAGTGAATATATATTTATGTCAACCAGAGAGCTACTGAGCGTGGCAATTGTATATAACAAGAGACAGGGGGTGCCCAATGCTGCATCCAATTGACAAAACATATAAAGTAAAATACTTCAAAAATAATAATTGATTATTTAGTTAACCCTTTGGCCAAAGGCGTCATAAGCCTGCATACCAACGTCAAGGTATAACCAAAATAATGCAGGTCCTACACTACACTGTGAACCCTTCCTTTTACCTCTGTGAGAGGGGAAAACCATAATGGGTCTTGTTCCTGCAGCAAGTGAAATGACCTTCCAAGTTAAAAGGGTGAAGGAGGAGGAGTGAGCTCTGGGGGGAGGTGCCACAGCCTCCAAAGCTAATTGTGTCCAATGATGTCAAAGGTGGTTGGTTCTATATGGTATAGTGTCCATAACTAGTCTCGGAGGAAGTGAAGCAGTGTAGAACTGTACTATACTGGTGGAACTGCCCAAAAATGGTCAAAACAGAACCTTCAGGTGAATTAATTTTATACCTGGATCCCAAAAAAAAAACCCCAAAGGAACCAAATACTATCTAGTGACTAGGTGACATAAGTGGTGTAGGATTGTGCTGTGCTAGATGAGACCGCCCAAAAGGTCAATACGGTCTCGCTAATGGATAATAAATACTAGCTATTCTAATAAACTTTTATAAAAAAGGGGAGAAAAGAAAACCTTCATTGAGTCCTTGTGGAGAATGGGTATTGAGCATATATATCCAGCGACATTCAATCTGACGGAGTCTGCGATCCCAGTCTCCTTTGCGTGGCCCCCAAGGGACATGTTCTATACCTGTAAATTTGAGTACTGAGGAATCACCCTGATGAAAATTAAGGACATGTCGTGCCACCGGTGTGTCAATTTCATTACGTATGGAGCCCAAGTGTTCCAAAACCCTGATCTTAAGTGGTCTATGTGTTTCTCGTACATATTGTTTACCACATCTGCATGTGATAAGATATATGACTCCAGTGGTTAGGCAGTTTATGAAACTCTTGATGGTATATAAATGCCTATTTTCAGAGTCTGAGAAAGTTTTGGTTACATGCATAGATGTGCATGCTTTGCATCGTCCACACATATAAAATCCACAGGGTTTAGGGCCAAGCCATGTCTTAACAGATGTTGATTGAAAGTGGCTATGCACTAGACGGTCCCTAACATTTTTAGGTCTACGACATACCATATTGGTTGAATCTTTTAGGACTTGGGATAGATCTTGGTCTTGTAACAAAACATGCCAATGTTTTTGCAAAATCTGTCTCACCGTTCCCCATTGATCGTTGTCAGAGCCCTTCGATATGCTTTATTGATAGTAGGTTTGCTATAGCCACGATTATAGAATCTATCCCCCATATCACTAGATTGTTATTTAAACTCTTGGATGTTAGTACAATTCCTCCTAAGTCAAATGAATTGTCCAGTAGGTATGCTCTTAATCATGTGTGGAGGATGATGGCTATCAGCTTCCAGTAAGCTGTTGGTTGATGTGGCTTTTCTGAATATGGTAGATACCAGCTTGCCATTAACCCCTTTTGAAATCGTCAGGTCTAGGAAGTTGATACTTTCCTTGTGTGCCTCATACGTCAGTTTAAGATTCTGATTATTTTGATTCACTTTGTTAATAAACTCCTGTAGTAGCTCAGGGGTACCACTCCACAGTAACAGGATGTCGTCTATGTATCTAGACCACATATCTATGTGGCCTGTATACATATCATAATTGTCCATGAACACCACGGCCTCTTCCCACCATCCTAAGTATAGGTTTGCATAGGTGGGGGCGCACGTGGTGCCCATGGCTGTCCCCTGTGTTTGATGGTATATTTTCTGGTCAAAGAGAAAATAATTTTTCGTAAGTACCAGTTCGAGAAGTTTAAGAACAAACTGATTGTGTATCTGGCAGTTCGCATCCCGAGCCCTAAGGAAAAATTCCACAGCTTGAATTCCTGCTTTGTGTGGTATGCTTGTGTATATACTTTCAACGTCAATTCCCACTAATAAGGTATCCGTATCTACAGTAACATCTTCAATTCTCAATAGTACATCCTTTGTATCTTTCAGATATGAAGGGAGTGTACTTACGAATGGTCTAAGGAACCGATCCAGGTAGACACTCGCATTGGATGTAATGTTGTTAATACCAGATACGATTGGTCTACCTGGCGGAGGGATCTTTTCCTTATGGATTTTTGGAAGATGATAGAAGGTGGCCAGTGTAGAATTTTTTATCAACATAAAGTTGTATTCATCCTGGGAAATGACTTTCATGTCAATACCAAATTGCAAGACGTTACGGAGTTCATTCTGAAAAGTACGTGTGAGATCAGATTGAAGAACTTTGTAACAGGTTTTATCCGACAGTAGTCGTAGACTCTCTAGGACATATGAATCTCTATCCAAAACTACAATGTTGCCACCTTTGTCTGATGGTTTAAGGATAATGGTTTCATCCTTTTCAAGGTCCAGAAGCGCCTTGTATTCATGATATTTAAGGTTATACTTGGTCTGTTTTGGAGAGAGATTCATGATGTCTTGTGTGACTAGTTTATTGAACACATCTACAGTGGTGCATGTTTCTGGGGGTGGGGTGAATTTAGATTTACTCCGTAGGTCTGTGAATGGACCTTCACCAGGGAATCTAGTATTTTCTTGCAACAAACTATTCATAGTTGCTAGGAGGGAATGATCCCTATGGTCAAAATTCTCAATAGGAGTGTCCTTACTGGCTGAAATTTGTCGTCTCCTAAAGAATTTGTGTAGGGAAAGTTTGCGTGAAAAAAGATTCAAATCCTTCACGCACTCAAAGGTATTGATCTTATTCAGGGGGCAAAAAGTGAGGCCTTTTGATAACACGGTCATGTGATCCTTGTCCAGAGTTTTTTTGGACAAATTGATCACCTGCGTCGTTATCTGTGGTTCCTCCTGTAGGGTCTCCTTATGCCCTGATCCTTGTACACCCACACTGCCCTATTTCTGAGATAATCCCCCCGCCCCTCGCCTAGTCTTTCTGATCCTCTTGCCATGTATTGAGGGCCTGGGAGATCTAAAAAAGGAACAGAGGTGGTGGTTGGGATTGGGTACCTACCATCATATCTGGTGTTAGGGTTAGCAGGAGGATGTGTCTGTGTATCAGACTCAAGATCACTAGATGATGCCTCCCATTCAGTGGATGACTCAGCAGCCCTTGTCACAGTTTTAGATTTGTTCTCTTTTTTGATTTTATATATGAATATCTTGTTTCTTTGAAATCTTTATAATCTCTAGTGTATTTAAGATGTTTTCTTTCTTTAATTTCTTTAGTGAGTCTCTCCGTGTGTAGTTGGAGATTATTCTCCAATTTGTTAAATTCCGTCTCAGATTTCCATGTATCCATAGTGGATAACAGTGTATCAATTTCTGCATTGACTATTTCCAATCTTTTATTCTCAGATTCTATTAGATGTTTCATAAGTGCACGTGAGCAATTAAGTAAAATGCTTTCCCACTCATCTATGAAGTTTTTGTCTTCAATTTGGTGGGAAGGTGGAATGTACACTCTCAGATCTCTTGGCACAAGGTCAGTCCTGAGGTAATTATTCAGGCTAGCTACCTCCCACCAGATTTTAATTCTTGAACTGTATGTTCTTTCAAGATCCGAAAAATATTTATTAATATCATCGGGACCAATGGTACTCGTGGGATTGGGAGGAGTGAGATTGGAAAAGAGATGTGCAGCCTCATCTTTCCACATCTCAAAGTCAGGTTTACGCATAAGGAAGCTAGACATATTGTGACACGTAAACTACACAGTAGGAGCAAATGATATGAGCCCAAATGACTCGTGAGGTATATGTGATGTAAACAGGTAACCTATATCTGGAACAGTACAGGTATCAAACAACTCCCTGGGAGCTGACTAGTCAAAGAAAAGCGATACCAAGTATCCCTAAAACTAAATCACATAAACAGAGTGACTAGTCGCTCACCTAGTAGTATAAATGTATAAAAGACTAGGTGCTTAGGGAATAGTAGTACAGGCAAACACTTGGACAAGTGACCACTGGGGGTCACTAAGAGCCCTAATAATAGCACTCAGAGTCACCATACACAAGTAGTTATATGGTAAAAACTGGATTTAAGTATGATTACTAGGACCAAAAATAAGGGTATATAGACCCTAAGCCAGGAGACTACAAACAGTAGTTAAAACCAAAAAATAATAAAGTTTTATTAATGTAACGAACAGACGCAACTCAACATATATAAGGAACATATAAACACACAGGATATTAAAATCCTCAAGGGAAGGGATGGTTGTGATGTGGTATAGGAGACAAGCTAGTATATATATATACACTTGGCTATAGGGAAATGCCCAGAGGGATAGAAGGTATATTAGCCTAATAGTGTATCCACTTTCATGGGTACATAGTGCACAGATGACTTGATACACAATAATGATCCAATAATAATCCAATGCTAGGTAAAAACCATATTTGAATGCTGTTTTCTGTCTACCCCTAATCAAATTAAGTGTTGCCACCTAGGCAGGGAACACCCTGTGTAGAAAACCATTTGTTTGAATGTGCCTCAGATGTGCTAATTAAGCAGAAAGAACCACACTGTCAGGGGACTTTTTAAGCCTATATAAACCCAGTCAGAACAGCTAGTCTGCCTGCAGCCCCTATCCAAGTGGCCCATTATTAGTGGCATGACTACTGAACAACTGAAGTTTAAAAGGAAGTTCAAAAGAAGTGAGGAAGAAGTGGACACCCCATCTGGCCCTGATTCCTGCATTTGAACTACGCTGGAAAGGAGGAAATCATCTATACCAGACTGCATCATTACTGCTGTGATGCTGCCTTTACCATTTATATTTGCTGTGACTTCACTTCTTCTCAAATTATGCACTTCTTTTTACCAGCCTCAGTGTGTCTCTAACTCCATTCATATATCTCCATCTCTCCTTCCTTCACCACTTCTCTGTTCACATGAACTCCTTTCTTACCTGCGTTCTCTGACATCACACAGCTATATCCCCAGCACTAAAAAACACCACTACAAATCATCCTCACACATTCTCTTTCTATCCATGCTTCTCCTCCTTGCTTCTGGGGATATCTCTCACAATCCTGGTCCCTGTCTTATTTCTACATGCGCTCGTCCTCGCCTGCCAACTGCAACCTCTACTCCTTCTGGTGTCAACCCCTCCAACCTCATACCCATCCCCTGCCACCCTCCCTCCTCTCTCCCTTTCCCCTGTGCCCTTTGGAATGCTCGCTCCCTCTCTAACATGTTCCTCTCTGTGCATGACTTCTTTCTCTCTCACTCCCTGCTTCTCTTTGCTATAACTGAGACCTGGCTCACTCAGTCTGACTCTGCTCTGGAAGCTGCCCTCTCCTAAGGTGGCCTTTCCTTCTCCCACACTCCGCGCACTGATGGCAGGGGTGGAGGCGTGGGGCTCCTGCTCTCCTCTCTCTGTCATTACCGAACCCTTCCTATTACTCCCTCCCTTGCTTTTCCCTCCTTTGAGGCTCACACTGTCCAGATTTTCTCTCCTCTCCCTGTTCATGTGGCGGTCATCTATCGCCCACCTACCTCTACTCATCCCCCTTCTGCTTTTCTCTCTCACTTTGAATCCTGGCTCTCTTTCTTCCTCTCCTCAGACTCCCCTGTTCTTCTCCTTGGGGACTTCAATTGCCACATTGATGACCCCTCTCTCCCTTGGGCTTCCCGCTTTCTTTCTCTAACCTCTTCTTTTGGCCTTCAACAGTGAACTGCAGCCAACACCCACAAGGATGGCCACTACTTAGACCTGGTTTTCACTAAGTACTTCTCTCTCTCCGATTTCTCCATTTCCCCCTTTCCTCTCTCTGTACATCATCTCATCTCATTTTCTCTATCTCGCATCTCCTGTTCTCCACCTCCATCTACACCCCGGTTCTGCAGAAACCTGCGCTCTATTCACTTACCTGACTTTGAGTCCACTTTACGCTCCTCCCTCTCCTCTCTCAGCTCTGCTACAGACCCCGACAACCTGGTCAGGAACTACAACTCTGTCTTGTCCTCCTCTCTTGATCTACATGCCCCACTTTCTCTCTGCAGCACTCGCCCTTCTAACCCTAGACCCTGGCTAAATTCCCACACACACATGCTGCGTTCCTCCACTCGTTCCTCTGAACGCCTCTATAGGAAATCTCACACTCTCGCAGACTTCCTTCACTACAAATTTATGCTATCCTGTTTCAACTCTGCCCTCTCGCAAGCTAAACAAGCCTACTTTTCTGCATTAATCAATGCACAAGTCTAACCCACGCCGACTGTTCTCTGTCTTTGATACTCTACTCAAACCACCCTCAACTGCCTCTCCTTCCTCCATCTCCGCTCAGGACTTTGCTGACTATTTTAAGGAAAAGGTGGAATCCATACGTCAGAACATCCCCTCTGTTTCTTCTTCCCATCCTACACCTCTTCCTAACTCTCCTCCTGCCTTCCTTGACTCTTTTCCCACTGTCTCAGAGGAGGATGTGTCGCTGTTGATCGCCACTTCTCCCTCTACCACTTGCCCTCTTGACCCCATTCCCTCCCATCTCCTAAAACCTCTTGCTCCTACTATAATCCCTACGCTCACACACATTTTTAACTCCTCCCTCTGCTCTGGAACCTTTCCATCCTCCTTCAAACATGCAACAGTAATACCATTACTCAAAACAGCAAGCTTGACCCTACCTGTCTTTCTAACTATCGACCTGTCTCCCTCCTGCCTTTTGCCTCTAAACTCCTTGAACGTTTTGTATTCTCTCGCTTGCTCCATTTTCTCAACACCTATTCTCTCCTAGACTCTCTACAATCTGGCTTCCGCACTGCTCACTCCACGGAAACAGCCCTCACTAAAATAACTGACGACCTCCATGCTGCCAAAGACAGAGGTCATTACACTCTGCTCATATTACTCGAACTCTCTGCAGCATTTGACACCGTGGACCACCCTCTTCTCCTTCACATTCTCCATACTCTTGGTATTCGGAACAAAGCTCTATCCTGGATCTCATCCTACCTCTCCCATCGTACTTTCAGTGTCTCTTTTGCTAACACCTCCTCCTCCTCTATTGATCTCTCTGTGGGGTTACCCCAGGGCTCTGTCCTGGGACCTCTTCTCTTTTCTCTGTACACACTCTCTCTAGGTGACCTAATAACATCTTTTGGGTTTAAATATCACCTCTATGCTGACGACACACAAATATACTTTTCAACACCTGACCTTACACCTGCTATACAGACCAATGTTTCTGAATGTCTCTCTGCTATATCATCCTGGATGGCCCTCTGTTGCCTTAAACTCAACATGGCTAAAACAGAGCTCCTCATACTTCCTCCCAAACCTGGCCCTACTACCTCCTTCCACATTACTGTTGGAACTACGATCATCCACCCAGTAGCCCAAGCACGCTGCCTAGGGGTCACACTCGACTCCTCTCTCACATTCGCCCCTCACATTCAAAACATTTCTTAAACCTGTCGCTTTTTCCTCCGCAATATAACAAAGATACGCCCTTTCCTCTGTTGCTCGACTGCTAAAACTCTGACACAGGCCCTCATTCTCTCCCGTCTTGATTACTGTAACCTCCTGCTGTCTGGCCTTCCTGCCTCTCACCTGTCTCCACTACAATCTATCCTAAATGTTGCTGCCAGAATCATTCTACTCTTTCCTAGATCTGTCTCAGCATCTCCCCTCCTGAAATCCCTCTCCTGGCTTCCAATGAAATCCTGCATCTCACACTCCATTCTTCTCCTCAATTTTTAAGCTTTACACTCTTCTGCCCCTCCTTACATCTCAGCCCTAATTTCACGCTATGCACCACCCCGACTCTTGCGTTCTGCTCAAGGATGTCTTCTTTCTACCCCCTTTTTATCTAAAGCCCTCTCCCGCCTTAAACCTTTTTCACTGACTGCCCCACACCTCTGGAATGCCATTCCCCTCAGTACCCAACTAGCACCCTCTCTATCCACCTTTAAGACCCACCTTAAGACACACTTGCTTAAAGAAGCATATGAATAGCACTGTGAACATTCTGAACACATGATACATAAAGCTTGGCCCCCTGCAGACGCACTTACCAGAACTTCCTCCTACTGTCTCTGTACGTTCTCCCTACCTACCAATTAGATTGTAAGCTCCTCGGGGCAGGGACTCCTCTTCCTTAATGTTATGTTTGTCTAAAGCACTTATTCCCATGATCTGTTATTTATATTATCTGTTATTTATTCGATTACCACATGTATTACTACTGTGAAGCGCTATGTACATTAATGGCGCTATATAAATAAAGACATACAATACAATACAATGATGATCGTAGTGCGCAATGTCAAACACTAATAGAGATATCTCAACACTGCCCCGCAATACAGATAGAAATCGGCGTATAGCGCGACCAATGGGAGTGTAACTGGAATACAAACAGATCAATGAGGGAACACCTGATGCCTTAGGCTATCGTGCCTGAATATAGAGACCCAAAGTAGCTGATAGCTATCTCTTAGTGTCCGGACAGATATCTCGGTGTAGAAATAAACAGTGTGTCCCCGTGTCTGTTTCTGTACTACCTTCTCTTCATGTTTCAACAAACACAAACCGTCCTTCCTGGTGTGCGTCAAACGTCTGACGTCACCATACCCCGACATACGTTTCACGTGCTAGGCACGCTTCTTCAGGGGGAGGAGTCACACCCCGCAATGTCAGATGCTACGTTTTGTAGTCAAGTGGCTGGGAGGGGCCGTGATTCCAACCAATGGTAAGTAACGGTTGGATCAACCTCTCAAGGTAAGGACATATATGGCACACAGCAATGTAAAGTTATATACAGGGGGTTGATACATATTATGTTTTCCCGTGAAGTAGAGAGACATAACGTATACTGATGATCAGGGCTACATGTAATCACATTGCATAATATAGTAGTCTTAAAGTCTAGGCATCAAGTAATGGATTTAATATATGCAGACAAATAAAGGCAAACATATGATTGCAGTTGTGATAATAATCTTGAAATAGCTACGTCCACAGATGGTAGAGGACACTTGATAAAACATTTGGACAGAGATAAGTACTCACATGGCAACAAAGCTACGTCCACAGATGATTGAGGACACTTAAATCGAACATTTGAACATAGTTAGTGATCTGTAGTTATAGCTGGAGCTTCAAACGTTGATGAGGCGAAAAATGGCATAGGGGATGCCATAACAAATAGGCTAAATCCATGATGGAAGGGGACGCTCAGATCGAATGGATAAATGTAGGTAGGTATATCAAATCATGGGTAGTCTAACTCCCCAATATGTGTAGTAGCAGATAAGGTGAAAGGGTGCTCCTTGATGGTTGTGTGGCAACTAGTGATGACACATAAATGGTGATGATGATGTTACACAGTGAATCAAACTAAATGATGATGGTTATATGTGATGAAATAATAATAAAAACCTCCCAACTAATTGTGTCCAATGATGTCAAAGGTGGTTGGTTCTATATGGTATAGTGTCCATAACTAGTCTCGGAGGAAGTGAAGCAGTGTAGAACTGTACTATACTGGCGGAACTGCCCAAAAATGGTCAAAACAGAACCTTCAGGTGAATTAACTATATACCTGGATCCCAAAAAAAAACCCCAAAGGAACCAAATACTATCTAGTGACTAGGTGACATAAGTGGTGTAGGATTGTGCTGTGCTAGATGAGACTGCCCAAAAAGTCAATACGGTCTCGCTAATGGATAATAAATACTCGCTATTCTAGTAAACATTTATAAAAAAGGGGAGAAAAGAAAACCTTCATTGAGTCCTTGTGGAGAATGGGTATTCTCTGGACAAGGATTACATGACCGTGTTATCAAAAGGCCTCACTTTTTGCCCCACGAATAAGATCAATACCTTTGAGTGCGTGAAGGATTTGAATCTTTTTTCACGCAAACTCTCCCTACACAAATTCTTTAGGAGATGACAAATTTCAGCCAGTAGGGACACTCCTATTGAGAATTTTGACCATAGGGATCATGCCCTCCTAGCAACTATGAATAGTTTGTTGCAAGATAATACTAGACCCCCTGGTGAACGTCCATTCACAGACCTACGGAGTAAATCTAAATTCCCCCCACCCCCAGAAACATGCACCAATGTAAATGTGTTCAATAAACTAGTCACACAAGACATCATGAATCTCTCTCCAAAACAGACCAAGTATACCCTTAAATATCATGAATACATGGCGCTTCTGGACCTTGAAAAGGATGAAACCATTATCCTTAAACCATCAGACAAAGGTGGCAACATTGTAGTTTTGGATAGAGATTCATATGTCCTAGAGAGTCTACGACTACTGTCGGATAAAACCTGTTACAAAGTTCTTCAATCTGATCTCACACGTACTTTTCAGAATGAACTCCGTAACGTCTTGCAATTTGGTATTGACATGAAAGTAATTTCCCAGGATGAATACAACTTTATGTTGATAAAAAATCCTACACTGTCCACCTTCTCTCATCTTCCACAAATCCTTAAGGAAAAGATCCCTCCGCCAGGTAGACCAATCGTATCTGGTATTAACAACATTACATCCAATGCGAGTGTCTACCTGGATCGGTTCCTTAGACCATTCTTAAGTACACTCCCTTCATATCTGAAAGATACAAAGGATGTACTATTGAGAATTGAAGATGTTACTGTAGATACGGATACCTTATTAGTGGGAATTGACGTTGAAAGTATATACACAAGCATACCACACAAAGCAGGAATTCAAGCTGTGGAATTTTTCCTTAGGGCTCGGGATGCGAACTGCCAGATACACAATCAGTTTGTTCTTAAACTTCTCGAACTGGTACTTATGAAAAATTATTTTCTCTTTGACCAGAAAATATACCATCAAATACATGGGACAGCCATGGGCACACCGTGCGCCCCCACCTATGCAAACCTATACTTAGGATGGTGGGAAGAGGCTGTGGTGTTCATGGACAATTATGATATGTATACAGGCCACATAGATATGTGGTCTAGATACATAGACAACATCCTGTTACTGTGGAGTGGTACCCCTGAGCTACTACTGCACCGACACACTTTATTCGAGCAAATACCCGGTATGTACCTGGCAGATACCTGGAATGCGCCGCTCCTCACCTCTGACAAGCCCCGTTGCATTTGCCTTCCCAGCCTGGGTTCATGCCTGGCTGATGGGCGGCTGATCTGTTAAATGATAATGATTAGGATTTAATAGGCTGCAATGCTTCGCGTGTCTACCAGATGGCATAAATTCATGAATTGTAATGCAGTATATATATATATATATATATGTACTGTGCAGTATTGCAGCCAGCGGGAATAAAATGCTTCAATCCCTGCCTGGAAAATAACTCAATGCACTCGGGCAGAAAACAGTCACAAACCTCAATACACCCGGGTATACCCGAATTCGTGGGACTAGCCGAGCTCGAATAAAGTGTGTCGCCAGTGTACAGGAGTTTATTAACAAAGTGAATAAAAATAACCACAATCTTAAACTGACGTATGAGGCACACAAGGAAAGTATCAATTTCCTAGACCTGACGATTTCAAAAGGGGTTAATGGCAAGCTGGTATCTACCATATTCAGAAAACCCACATCAACCAACAGCTTACTGAAAGCTGATAGCCATCATCCTCCACACATGATTAAGAGCATACCTACTGGACAATTCCTTCGACTTAGGAGGAATTGTACTAACATTCAGGAGTTTAAACAACAATCTAGTGATATGGGGGATAGATTCTATAATCGTTGCTATAACAAACCTACTATCAATAAAGCATATCGAAGGGCTCTGAATACGGATATATCTACACTTTTGACGACGGGTCAAAGAGTACAGGTAGCCACCGATAACACCATAAGGTTTATCAGCACCTACAATGATCAATGGGGAATGGTGAGACAGATTTTGCAAAAACATTGGCATGTTTTGTTACAAGACCAAGATCTATCCCAAGTCCTAAAAGATTCACCCAATATGGTATGTCGTAGACCTAAAAATCTTAGGGACCGTCTAGTGCATAGTCACTTTCAATCAACATCTGTTAAGACATGGTTGGCACTAAAACCCTGTGTATTTTATATGTGTGGACGATGCAAAGCATGCACATCTATGCATGAAACCAAAACCTTCTCAGACTCTGAAAATAGGCATTTCTATACCATCAAGAGTTTCATAAACTGCCTAACCACTGGAGTCATATATCTTATCACATGCAGATGTGGTAAACAATATGTACGAGAAACACATAGACCACTTAAGATCAGGGTTTTGGAACACTTGGGCTCCATACGTAATGAAATCGACACACCGGTGGCACGACATGTCCTTAATTTTCACCAGGGTGATTCCTCACTACTCAAATTTACAGGTATAGAACATGTCCCTTGGGGGCCACGCAAAGGAGACTGGGATCGCAGACTCTGTCAGATTGAATGTCGCTGGATATATATGTTCAATACCCATTCTCCACAAGGACTCAATGAAGGTTTTCTTTTCTCCCCTTTTTTATAAAAGTTTACTACAGTAGAATAGCGAGTATTTATTATCCATTAGCGAGATCGTATTGACCTTTTGGGCGGTTTCATCTAGCACAGCACAATCCTACACCACTTACAGTATGTCACCTAGTCACTAGATAGTATTTGGTTCCTTTGGGGGGTTTTTTTGGGATCCAGGTATATAGTTAATTCACCTGAAGGTTCTGTTTTGACCATTTTTGGGCAGTTCCGCCAGTATAGTACAGTTCTACACTGCTTCACTTCCTCCGAGACTAGTTATGGACACTATACCATATAGAACCAACCACCTTTGACATCATTGGACACAATTAGTTGGGAGGTTTTTATTATTATTTCATCACATATAACCATCATCATTTAGTTTGATTCACTGTGTAACATCATCATCACCATTTATGTGTCATCACTAGTTGCCACACAACCATCAAGGAGAACCCTTTCACCTTATCTGCTACTACACATATTGGGAAGTTAGACTACCCATGATTTGATATACCTACCTACATTTATCCATTCGATCTGAGCGTCACCTTCCATCATGGATTTAGCCTATTTGTTATGGCATCCCCTATGCCATTTTTCGCCTCATCAACATTTGGAGCTCCAGCTATAACTACAGATCACTAACTATGTTCAAATGTTCGATTTAAGTGTCCTCAATCATCTGTGGACGTTGCTTTGTTGCCATGTGAGTACTTATCTCTGTCCAAATGTTTTATCAAGTGTCCTCTACCATCTGTGGACGTAGCTCTTTCAAGATTATTATCACAACTGCAATCATATGTTTGCCTTTATTTGTCTGCATAAATTAAATCCATTACTTGATGCCTAGACTTTAATACGACTATATTATGCAATGTGATTACATGTAGCCCTGATAATCAGTACACGTTATGTCTCTCTACTTCACGGGAAAACATAATATGTATCAACCCCATGTATATAACTTTACATTGCTGTGTGCCTTGTATATCCTTACCTTGAGAGGTTGATCCAACCGTTACTAACCATTGGTTGGAATCACGGCCCTCCCAGCCACTTGACTACAAAACGTAGCATCTGACATTGCGGGGTGTGACTCCTCCCCCTGAATAAGCGTGCCTAGCACGTGAAACATACGTCGGGGTATGGTGACGTCAGACGTTTGATGCACACCAGGAAGGACGGCTGGTGTTTGTTGAGATATGAAGAGAAAGTAGTACAAAAACAGACACGGGGACACACTGTTTATTTCTACACCGAGATATCTGTCCGGACACTAAGAGATAGCTATCAGCTACTTTGGGTCTCTATATCCAGGCACCATAGCCTAAGGCAGGGGTGGGGAACGTCCGGCCCGCAGGCCGTATACAGCCCGCCAACTGTTTTGGTCCAGCCCCCGTGAGTCTGGCGGCCGTTTGCGTGCTCGAAGGAAAAGAGGGGGAAAAAAAAAAAAAACTTCCCCTTTCCTGATTGGCTGCCTCGTGTTGGCATATTGGCAAGAGTTTTTTTTTTTTTTGCCAAGACCTCCCACCCCCCCTACGGAGCACGTCCACAGAAGAGCGAGGCTGCGGCGGAAGAAACTTGAATCTCCACACCGGGCAGCATTTGCGGAGGTGTGCACCTGCACCGATCCCCTCCTGCTCCAATTCCCCCCCCCCCTGCGCACGTCCACGGACCTCCTCCTATCCCCCCCTGCTCAGAATCCCCCCCCATGCACTTACACGGTCCTCCTCCACACACCACACACCGGGCAGCAGTTGTGGAGGAGGTCACATGCTCCGATCCCCCCTTGATCAGAATCCCCCCCCACGCACTTACACAGTCCTCCTCCAATCCCCCCCTGCTCAGAATCCCCCCCCCCTGCTCAGGATACCCCCCTTGCTCAGAATACCCCCCCCTGCTCAGAATACCCCCCTTGCTCAGAATACCCCCCCATCTCAGAATCCACCACCCCTGCTCAGAATACTCCCCCTGCTCAGAATACCCCCTGCTCAGAATACCCCCCCTACTCAGAATCCGCCCTTCTCAGAATCCCCCCCTGCTCAGTATCCCCCCTGCTCAGAATCCTCCCCCCTGCGCACTTACACGGTCCTCCTCCGATCCCCCTTGCTCAGAATCCCCCCCTGCGCACTTACACGGTCCTCCTCCGATCCCCCCCGCTCTGATTCCCCCCCATGCGCACATCCACGGATCCCGCCCCGCGCACTTACACGGTCCTCCTCCACACACAGGCTGCGTCCTCGCTAGCGCTGAGTGTGCGGTGCTTGGCGAGGTGACTTGCATATATATATATATGCGAGCCCCCGCTCACGCGATGCGTAGGCGCGGGCACACACGCTCATCGGCGCTGAAACAAATTTTAGGCGGGGACGCTGCAGGGGAACCTAGAAAGTTTTTTTAAAAATTGTTTACTCAAGCGCCGGTGAGCGTGTGTGCCCGCCGCATACGCGTGCATCGCGTGAGCGGGGACTTGCATATATATATATATATATATGCAAGTCACCTCACCAAGCGCCGCCCGCTAAGCGCTAGCGTGGACGCAGCCGAATCCCGGCATCATTGGTCTCCTTGACTTCAATACAAGTTGTATGATTAACTTTTGCAGACCCCCCATAAAGTGACTGGGTGATAGCATGCATCTCAAGTTGTCACTTCTTGCAGCTGATTGTGTGTGATTGTGTGGGTGTGATTGTGTGTGTGTGATTGTGGGTTGGGGATTGTTTGTGGGTGATATTGGGTGGGTGAGTGTGTGATTTTGTGGGTGGGTGAATGTGTGTGGGTGAGTGTGTGTGGGTGAGTGTGTGATTGTGGGTGTGTGTGGGTGGGTGATTGTGTGTGTGGGTGATTGTGTGTGTGTGTGTGGGTTATTGTGGGTGAGTGTGTGATTGTGTGTGTGGGTGGTTAATTGTGTGTGTGGGTGGGTGATTGTGGGTGAGTGGGTGGGTAAGTGTGTGATTTTATGGGTGTGTGTGTGTGTGGGTGAGTGTGTGATATTGTGTGTGGGTGGGTGTATGAGTGATTGTGGGTGTGTGGGTGATTGCGTGTGTGTGTTGGTGATTGTGTGTGCGTGTGAGTGATTGTGTGTGTGGGTGAGTGTGGGTGATTGTGTGTGAGGGTGGGTGAGTGTGTGTGGGTGATTTTGTGGGTGAGTGTGTGTGTGTGTGGGTGAGTGTGTGTGTGGGTGATTTTGTGGGTGAGTGTGTGTGGGTGATTGTGTGTGTGGGAGGGTGATTTTGTGGGTGAGTGTGTGTGGGTGATTGTGTGTGTGGGTGAGTGTGTGTGGGTGGTTGTGTGGGTGATTGTGTGGGTGATTGTGTGTGTGGGTTGGTGATTTTGTGGGTGAGTGTGTGTGTGGGTGATTGTGTGTGTGGGTGAGTGTGTGTGTGTGTGTGGGTGATTTAGTGTGTGTGGGTGGGGGAGGGTGTGTGGGTGATTGTGTGTGTGTTTGTGGGTGAGTGTGTGTGTGGGTGAGTGTGTGTGATTGTGTGTGTGTTATTTCCCCTAACCTCCCCCCACTCAGGTGTGTGTGTCTGAGAGAGAGAGAGAGAGAGAGAGAGAGAGAGAGAGAGAGAGAGAGAGAGAGAGAGAGAGAGAGAGAGAGAGAGGAGAGAGAGAGAGAGAGAGAGAGAGAGAGAGAGAGAGAGAGAGAGAGAGAGAGAGTGGGTCTGAAAGTCTGAGAGAGAGAGTATGGGTCTGAGAGTCTGAGAGAGAGTCTGAGAGTCTGAGAGAGAGATAGTGGGTCTGAGAGTCTGAGAGAGAGAGTGGATCTGAGAGTCTGAGAGAGAGAGAGTGAGAGAGTGAGAGTCTGAGAGAGAGAGAGAGTCAGAGAGAGTGAGAGAGTGAGAGTCTGAGAGAGAGTGAGAGTCTGAGAGAGAGAGAGAGAGAGAGTCTGAGAGAGAGTGAGAGTCTGAGAGAGATAAAGAGAGAGTCTGAGAGGGAGAGTGGGTCTGAGAGTCTGAGAGAGAGAGTGGGTCTGAGAGTCTGAGAGAGAGTGTGTCAGAGAGAGAGAGAGTGGGTCTGAGAGAGAGTGTGTCTGAGAGAGAGAGAGTGAGTCTGAGAGAGAGTGAGAGTCTGAGAGAGAGAGAATGGGTCTGAGAGTCTGAGTGAGAGTGGGTCTGAGAGTCTGAGAGAGAGAGTGGGTCTGAGAGAGTCTGAGAGAGAGTGAGTCTGAGAGAGAGAGTGGGTCTGAGAGAGAGAGTGAGAGTCTGATAGTGTGTCTGAGAGAGAGAGAGAGAGAGAGAGAGAGAGAGTGGTTCTCAGAGTCTGAGAGAGAGTGTGTCTGAGAGAGAGTGGGTCTGAGAGTCTGATTTCCCTCCCCCCTGCCCGATTTCTGTGTACGTGTGTGTGTGTGCGCGCGTGTGCATGTGCATGTGCATGTGCGTGCGCACAGACACCAACCCGCAGTCAGTCATAGTCACCCACCACCCAAGAGTCAGTCAGTAACCCAAAGAGAAGCATTTCCAGCCATCACATTAGTGGTGAGTTCATTTAATGTTTGACCAAATATAGCAGGCTAATTTTTAAGTTGATAATTTTGTATGGCCCTCGAATGATTTTATAAATATCAAAATGGCCCTTGGCAGAAAAAAGGTTCCCCACCCCTGGCCTAAGGCATCAGGTGTTCCCTCATTGATCTGTTTGTATTCCAGTTACACTCCCGTTGGTCGCGCTATACGCTGATTTCTATCTGTATTGCGGGGCAGTGTTGAGATATCTCTATTAGTGTTTGGCATTTCGTACTACGATCATCATTATTGTGTATCAAGTCATCTGCGCACTATGTACCCATGAAAGTGGATACACTATTTGGCTAATATACCTTCTATCCCTCTGGGCATTTCCCTATAGCCAAGTGTATATATATATACTAGCTTGTCTACTATACCACATCACAACCGTCCCTTCCCTTGAGGATTTTACTATCCTGTGTGTTTATATGTTCCTTATATATGTTGAGTTGCGTCTGTTCGTTACATTAATAAAACTTTATTATTTTTTGGTTTTAACTACTGTTTGTAGTCTCCTGGCTTAGGGTCTATATACCCTTATTTTTGGTCCTAGTAATCATATTAATATCCAGTTTTTACCATATAACTACTTGTGTATGGTGACTCTGAGTGCTATTATTAGGGCTTTTAGTGACCCCCGGTGGTCACTTGTCCAAGTGTTTGCCTGTACTACTATTCCCTAAGCACCTAGTCTTTTATACATTTATACTACTAGGTGAGCGACTAGTCACTCTGTTTATGTAATAGTTATTTTGCCCATTACTGTACTGTATGTGTGTTTGGTGGTGGTGGTGGTGGTGGGCGAGGGGGGATTTATTTCTTTAAATGTATAGGACAGGTTTATTTTTTTGACATACAGGGTTGGTTCCTTAGGTCTGGGGGGACCTCTGGAGACCACCTGAGGTCTCCTCGGACTTCCCACGGGTACAAGGCTGCAGGGTCCACATGGGGGAAACCTGCGGGGAAATGCCGGTGACTCCACATCTGTGGGGGCACCACAGACCCGTAGGGACAACCCAAGTGCCCCCAGGCCTCGGATGGGAACCACCAAAGGACCCTCAGACACCTTTGGGGCTGACCCGGGCATCCCCCTAGTGGGTGAGGGCGGTTAAGCCTCACATGTGGGGGTAGTGGGGGGTATTTATGCCTCCCGAGTGAGTGGTGAGTTAGGGTGGGTTAACCCCTTTATGACTGTCGCGGTTAATAACCGCTAAGGTGTTTAAGGGGTTAGAGGACATTAGATTGGCTCTTTTTATTCTTGTGTATATTTTTCAACACCCAAGTGTATGGGCGGTGATAAAGATGAGGATGGCCTTCATCGTGGGTGCCAGAAAAGGCAACAGGAACAAAGGGAAAGATCTCCTTCAGGTGTTAAAAGAATCTTAGAAACATTTGTTGCTATACAAAGGGAGAGGTCTCCTTGAGGTGTTAATAGAATCTTAGAAACATTGTTTGTTTCTTGCACACAGGACAGAAAAGGGAGAGGTCTAATTGAATTGTTAATTAAATCTTTGTCTGAGTTTCACCTGGTATCCTGCCATCTGTTCAGACAAGGCAGGTAAGATACAGACAGATATTTTACATACATATAAAAAAATATCCCAAGAAACGCTGGATTGCCTTGAGAGGTAGGTTGTGGCCACTCTAATACCGTCTTGAGTTTGTCAGGATCCATGGAAAAACCAGAGTCCAAAATAATATAGCCAAGGAAAGATGTAGAAGTTTGATGAAACATGTACTTCTCTAACTTAGCGTAGAGATGATTTTCACAAAGACGAGACAGGACCAGCTTGGTATGATGGATATGATCAGAAAGGGATTTTGAAAAAAATGAGAATATCATCAAGATAAACAATAACGAAAATATTGAGAACGTCTTGAAAAATTTTGTTCACGAATTCTTGGAAAACAGCTGGAGCATTACATAATCCAAAAGGCATAACTATTTGTAATGGCCATCGTGTGTATTGATGGCCGTCTTCCAGCCATCCCCTTGACGTATACGTATGAGACTGTAAGCCACTCGAAGATCAAGTTTAGAAAAAATAGTGGAACCTTGTAAACGATCAAAAAGCTCAGGAATAAGTGGTAAGGGGTATCGGTTCTTCAGGGTAATCTTGTTCAGTCAGTCCTCTGCAATCTATGCAGGGGCGAAGAAAGCCATCCTTCTTTTTAACAAAAAGAAACCAGCCTCGGCTGGGGAGGAAAAATTTCTAATGAACCTCTTCTTTAAGTTCTCTTGAATGTACTTGGACATTGCTTTAGTTTCAGGAAGAGATAAAGGGTAAGATCTAGAATTGGGAAGAGCAGCTCCGGGAAAGAGATATACTCAATCAAAGGGACGATGAGAAGGAAGAACTTCAGAACGAACTTTGTCAAAAACATCAGAAAACTCAGCGTAGACCTCAGGAAGGACAGGTTTGTCTGATTTAGGAACATCTAGGCCACAAATGTGTTGTACCGACGGTACAGTACATTAGAATTGGTGCATGGGGAATCCCATTGTATAGGGTTTTTGTCAGTCCAATCTATGTGTGGATTGGGTCGTTGGAGCCAGGCAAGGCCCAAAAGTACCTCCACAGAAGGTGAATGGATCACGTCCAAAGATATCTCCTCCTTGTGGCCATCATTAGTGGAAAGGGCAAGTACACATGGCTATGAAGGCTGGCTGAAGGTGGACGTCCATCTATGGCCTCCAACCCGACGGGCACAGATTTTTGTACAAGCGGGATTTTGTTCTTGACAGCAAAATCTGATCCACAAAATTTCCTCCAGACCCAGAGTCAATGAACGCGGAAGTGTGGAAACTTGGAAGCCAGTACCCGGAAGGACAATTGGAAGCATGATCATGGTCGGAAGGGTTTCCTGAATTGAAGTCAAAGACGAAATAATACCCAGTGTGATTTCGTTATAGTTATTTCTCGGCTTAGTAGGACAGCGAAGCACCACAATAAAGACAGAGATCGCTATCCCTCCGAAGTTGTTTCTCCGAGAAGGAGAGTCGGTGACTTCCTAACTGCATAGGTTCAGGAACATCATGGGCTGGAGACATGGTAGGAGAGAGACTGAGAGCAGGGACATTATCTGTGAAAGATCTTGAATGAGGGCGTTCAGCCTTCCTTACCTGAAGGCGCTGTTCCAGCCTTATACATACAGAACTGCAATAAGATCTTCCAACTCGGTAGGTCGTTCCTGTGCAGCCATTTAATCCTTAAGTGATTTGGACAGCCTCTGCCAGAAGGCAGCTGGCAGCGCCTCGTTATTCCAGACTGTCTCTGCGGCGATGGTCCGGAACTCGAGAGCATAGCTTGCGACAGATTTATGATTGTAAGGAATCTGGTGTCTCAGAGCCGTCAGCGCGACCAGTGCTCACCCCCCGTCGGTACTCAGGCGTCCAAGCGCCTGCAGTTCAATTCCCACATACCTCCGTTGTCTGCCACTGACACTCAGGCTCCTCACCATCACAGGATTGCACCAACCGAAAAGGTGCTTGTTGAACCGCAGCCTCTGCGTGTGTCTCCGGCTCCGCGCTCTATGCGCATACGCGCGTCAGTCACCGAATCCACACACGCACGCCAGCCCCAGATGTTATGCGCATGCATTCCCAGCTTACAGAGCACACGCCTAACAGAGCACTTTTAACCACTGCTCCTGCAGTGAGGCCTCGCCCACAAGCTTCACACACTTCCATGCAAATCAATGACTACACTCAGTTGGGCTGTAACACCTCCCTCCTATCAGGAAGGACTCCTTGCAGTCCTCCAGGCCTGCCCCCTCTTCCCATTGGCCTGCTCAGCCTTATTATGCCTGTGCTTCCCATCACTCATCGTTCGACATAGTTCTGTATGGAAGCATTTGAATACTCTCTCAGTGACTCCTCAGGTATTGACGCGGATTGGACAACTACCCCCTCTGGCTCTCGAATTTGGCTCTACTTGGACTTCGTGATTTCTGGCATCCCTGACACACGGCTTAAACCTTCGACCTTTCGCAACTCTCCAATCCCTGACCTTGGCAACGGCAATAACTACTCCTCCTCTACTACCGGTACCGGCAAGTATTGTCTTCCTTACTATACCTGGCCTGGCAACACTAACCCCACACTCCGGACGCGCTCCCTTTGCTGCGGGTGCGTGTATCCCTACATCCCACCTCAGCACAGGGGACGGGTCTGGTCTGCGGGCAGCACCAGCGTAACATTATGTCGAGCCCACAAAACGCAGACCAGACTGAATTAAGTATGATTTCCACAAATCTGCTTCAGCAGAATCAAGTCATGACCGATCAAATTGTGGTTCAGGTACCCGACGCCTCTGCCCCCTCAACCGCCGCTCAGGTTGCCGGGGTAGCTACCTCATACCACATACTCCTCCGATATGCAGATTCCTAACCCCAAACCTTACGCAGGTGAATCTCAAGATTTTCGGGGTTTCATTAATCAATGTGAGGTACAGTTTGAAATGGCCCCCCACCAGTTTTCTACTGGCCGAAAGAAGGTGGCCTACATTTATAATCTGTTGAGGGTAGCGCACTGGCTTGGGCCTCCCCCATCTGGGAGCTGCGAGATGACCTTACCCAGAATTACTCAGCCTTCAAGACGGAATTCAGGAAGGTGTTTGATTCCCCCGCACGTCGGGAGGTGGCGTCTTCCTCTCTTTTACAGATTACTCAAGGGCGAAGACTGGTGATTGAATACGCTATAGAGTACCGGACCCTTGCAGCAGAGATTAACTGCCTTGGAGTCGTCCGAACCGATGTTGGGGGTTCAACGGGTTCGCACACCAATACGGCAATTCCGCCGCGCCGGGGAATTGTGCTATTATTGCGGATCTGCAAAAACATCTGACCCAAGAATGTCCTATGCCTCCGGGAGACGGAAACTCCCAGTGAGTATGAAGGGGCTCTCCCTGGGTATTATGTCTCCTCGTCCCCTTTCCCAAAAAGGATTCCCTAAGAAACTCACCATACCCGTGTGTCTCTCAGGCCGTAAATTCCGCGTCTCCATAGTAGCCTTCATAGACTCCGGAGCCGGAGGCAATTTCGTGGACTAAGAGTTCGCCAAACACTATCAGATACCGCTTGTGGAGAAAAAAAATGCCCATCGCCTTGGTCGGAATTGATGGACACCCACTCACACCGGCATTTATCTCATTAGAGATGGTTCCGGTTGTACTTTCCTATGATAATCACAAGGAGACCCTGACCCTTGACGTAATCCAGGCTCCTGGAACACCCATAACCCTAGGATTGCCACGGTTGCAACTACACAACCCACGGATCAATTGGGCATCCACCAACCCCATCACTTGAGAACCAAGATCAGGCGAACCACAGCGACTCCTAGCGAATACCACCATTCCTGAGACGAACCTCCCTACAGTTTACCACCAGTTTCTGGACGTATTCAATAAAGTACAATCAGACCTTCTACCTCCTCAAAGGTCATATGACTGTCCTATTGACCTGATTACTGGTTACACGTTACCTAAGTCCAAGACTTATCCTCTGTCTCTCCCCGAAAATAAGGCTATGGACGAGTACATCCAGGAGAACCTGAAGAAAGGTTTTATTCGCCCTTCACCAGCTGGAGCAGGATTCTTCTTCGTAAAGAAGAAAGATGGAATTTTAAGACCTTGTATTGATTATAGAGGGCTCAACCGCATCACCGTAAAGAATCGATACCCACTCCCTCTTATCACTGAACTTTTTGATAGGTTGCAAGGTGCCAAAGTCTTCTCCAAGCTGGACCTCAGGGGAGCTTATAATCTCGTACGCATACAACAAGGAGATGAATGGAAAACGGCCTTCAACACGCGTAGTGGCCAGTACGAATACCTTGTGATGCCCTTCGGACTGTGTAATGCTCCGGCCGTTTTTAAAGATTTCATTAACGATGTCTTCCGAAAAGTACTCAACGACTTCGTCATAGTCTATCTGGATGATATCCTGATTTTTTCGAAGAATTTACAGGACCACATCTTTCATACATCTTACGTGTTCTCTCGCCTTCGTGAACATCGATTATATGCCAAGATGGAGAAATGTACCTTCCATCATACTTCGACCCAGTTTCTAGGCTACATTATTTCCAGCGATGGTTTCATGATGGATCCAGACAAATTAAAAGCCGTTACTAACTGGCCTAGGCCCGACTCTTTTAAATCCGTCCAGCGCTTCCTGGGATTTGCGAACTACTACCGCAAGTTTATCCATAATTTCTCCAGAATTGTTGCACCTATCACAGCCCTTACGAAGAAGGGGGCCGATCTGTCGGTTTCGTCACCAGAGGCCATTACCGCCTTCAACACTCTTAAGGAGGCTTTTGTGTCCGCACCGGTTCTCCACCATCCCAACACTGATTTCCCTTTCGTGTTGTAGGTGGACGCCTCTGATTCTGGCGCTGGTGCCATTCTATCCCAGAGACCTTCACCCCAAGAAAAATTGCATCCCTGCGCATTCTTTTCGAAGAAATTTACCTCAGCGGAGAGGAACTACGACGTGGGGAACAGAGAGTTACTGGCCGTTAAAATGGCACTTCAAGAATGGAGGCATCTCCTGGAAGGGTCGAGGGAACCGTTCACCATCCTCACTGATCATAAGAATTTATTATATATAGAGAACGCTCACCGTCTGTGTCCACGGCAAGCCCGCTGGTCTTTGTTCTTTTCCAGATTTAATTTCCAACTGTCGTATATTCCTGGGACTAAAAATGTCAAAGCCGATGCTCTTTCAAGACAACATTCTTCCGAAGAGAGACCAGAAGATTCCATGGAGACCATTTTAACTCACGATAAGATTTTCACTGCATCTTCCTTCAGAACCTTTGACAAGATCGTCAAGTCACAAAGGTCCATTCCAAAGAACCTGAAGGTCCCCAGGGGCAAGCTCTTCATGAGACCTAATTTCATACCGAGGTTCTGGATTGGGGACATGCCTCGAGAGCAGCTGGTCATCCTGGCTACAAAAAGACTTTGGACCTTATACGTCACAACTTTTGGTGGCCCAAGATGTCCAAAGACATTTTCGAATATACGCACGCTTGTCCGATCTGTGCGCAAAACAAGACAATTCATCAAAGGCCTCACGGTCTTCTTCTTCCTCTGCCCATCCCAGAATGTCCATGGTCACACATATCAATGGATTTTATTGTGAAGTTGCCCAGGTCTAAAGGGATGAATACGATTTTAGTGGTGGTGGATCGTTTTTCAAAGATGGCTTACTTTATCCCGCTCAAAGGACTTCCCACCTCACCCGCCCTTGCTGATATCTTCACTGATCACATCTTTCGCATTCATGATATTCCTTCGTCTATCGTGTCTGACAGACGGTCACAGTTCGTATCCAGATTTTGGAGAACTTTTACCAAAAGACTAGGGATCTCTTCTTCCTTTTCCTCAGCGTACCATCCTCAGTCCAACGGTCAAACAGAAAGGGTCAATCAGTCCCTGGAAAAATACCTGAGGTGTTTCATTTCCAATTCTCAGGATGATTGGACACAACTTTTGCCATGGGCCGAATATGGTTTTAACTCCGCTACCAACGAGTCCACCCGAGAGTCGCCATTTTTCATCAATTACGGTTTTCATCCCCCATGTCTTCCCGTCTCCAACATTCCTTCTGGAGTTCCGGCCGTAGACGACCGCGTCTCATCTCTGCAATCAGCATGGTCCAAGATTCATCCTGCTCTCCTTACCGCCTCTCAACGGGCCAAACATCAGGTGGATCGCCACCGCCGTCCGGCACCCAAGTACAAGTCAGGGGATATGGTATGGCTGTCCTCAAGAAACATCTATTTGAAGGTACCTTCCCCAAAATTGGCGCCGAGGTTCCTGGGCCCTTTTCCTATATTTGAACGGATTAATCCGGTAGCATTCCGGCTTCAACTTCCCGACAGCATGAAAATACCAAACGTGTTTCACACATCTCTACTCAAGCCATTCGTATACAGTCATTTCTTGCCCAACCATAACTGTAGGCCTGATCCGGTTATTACCCAGAATAGGGAAGAATATGAGGTCCAGTCCCTGCTGGATTCTCGCATATCCAGGGGAAAACTGCAGTTCCTCGTGCACTGGAAGGGTTTTGGCCCAGAAGAAAGGTCTTGGGTTCCACTTCGTGATATCCACGTTCCGGTTCTTCTGAAGACTTTCAGGAAGAAGTTTCTGAACAAACCATTTAAGGACCATCCTGAGGCCGTTCCTGAAGGGGGGGGGGGGTACTGTAAGGAATCTGGTGTCTCAGCGCCGTCAGCACGACCAGTGATCATCCCACGTCGGTACTCAGGCGTCCAAGTGCCTGCAGCACAATTCCCACATACCTCCATTGTCTGCCACTGACACTCAGGCTCCTCGCCATCACAGAATTGCACCATCCGAAGAGGTGCCTGTTGAATCGCAGCCTCTGCGTGTGTCTCCGGCTCCGCGCTCTATGCGCACACGTGCGTCTGTAACTGACCCCATGCGCATACGCGCGTCAGTCACCGAATCCACATACACACGCACGCCAGCCCCAGACGTTATGCGCATGCATTCCCAGCTTACAGAGCACACGCCTAACAGAGCACTTTTAACCACTGCTCCTGCAGTGAGGAGTCGCCCCCCAAGCTTCACACAGTTCCATGCAAATCAATGATTACACTCAGCTGGGCTGTAACACCTCCCTCCTATCAGGGAGGACTTCTTGCAGTCCTCCAGGCCTGCCCCCTCTTCCCATTGGCCTGTCCAGCCTTATTATACCTGTGCTTCCCATCACTCGTTGCTCGACATAGTTCTGTATGGAAGCATTTGAATACTCTCTCAGTGAATCCTCAGGTATTGATGCGGATTGGACGACTACCCCCTCTGGCTCTCGACTTCGGCTCTACTTGGACATCGTGATTTCTGGCATCCCTGACACACGGCTTATACCTTTGACCTTCCGCAACTCTCCAATCCCTGACCTTGGCAACGGCAATAACTCTAACTCCTCCTCCTCTACTACCGGTACCGGCAAGTATTGTCTTCCTTACTATACCTGGCCTGGCAACACTAACACCACACTCCAGACGCGCTCCCTTTGCTGCGGGTGCGTGTATCCTTATGTCCCAGCTCAGCACAGTGGATGGGTCTGGTCTGCGGGCAGCACCGGCGTAACAATGATCTTGTGAAATGTGAAACAGGGGGGAAGCTGCAGTGACCTTACGTCCTGGAGTGTCAAAGACTTGCCTGAATTCCCTTTTGAAGCGTGCAAAATCCTGGGTCAGCTCTGGTCTTTGTTCCCAGATGGGAGATGCCCACATCAGGGCATCACCAGTCAGTAGGGCAATAACATATGCCACCTTGGATCTCTCAAAACTCAAAATGAATATCACACTGATTGAAGAAGCCTCTACACCCATGGGGATAACCCACATAGCGATTGGGGGTAGGGAGGCGTGGCTCAAGAGGAAGGGTCTCCCCTGGAGTAGGGGGCGAGAAAGTAGCAGGTCTAATAATTCTGGACTGGAACTGTTGTGCAGAAAAAGTATCAAAACTTTTTGTCAAGGAAGCAATTTGGGTCTCCAGATGGTGAAAGTGTTCACCAATGGCAGACAGGGCTGAGCACACCTCAGGGGCGTCCATCTTCATTTGGCTGAGCATACTGTAACGCGGCGCTCACCACGAACAAGGCAGGACCCTGGTACTGAGGTGGGAAAGTATAGATCTGTGCACCCACAGCAGCGGTTGCACACCTGGGAAGTTGTAAGGATGCAGGGGACTCGCCGCCCTCGGCGCACCGCCCTTACCTCCTCAGTCTACCGCTGCTCTCTCTCTCCATGCTCCACGGCGCTGGCTGCAGCGCGTCTATGCACCGCCACCCCACTCCCCCATGGCTCTCTCACGCTGCCGTCACGGTCACTGAAATTATGCTCGACCAACTTACAGAGCGCACGCCTTGCAAGTTAATATATTCACTTTACTCAGTGGTTGGCTACGCCCACAGCCCAATCCAGGACCCAAGCACAGCCCAATCCAGGACCCAAGCACATATCTCCCACTGCTCCAGCTGCAGCAAGACAGGTTATTACCCCCTGCCCTATCCCAGGAGGCTCCTCGGCTCCCCTCTGCTCTGCCCCCTCCTCTGATTGGTCTTCCTCGCTTTATTACACCTGTGATTCCTGTGCAACCTCACTCTGCATAGTTTCATTTGCCTCGTGCTGTCTGGATCCTATGCCCAGCTCCCTCTTACGTTTCAGATCTTGTTACCGAACCGGCTTGTCTACTAACCCTCTCTGGCTCCTCGACCCTGGTAACCTCTTGACCTTGCTTACCTCTCGGACACCACGAACACGGCTCACGAACCTATACGACTTGGATCTCTACTGCCCTCAACTCTTGGCTATGGACATCACTACGCTTCACTCTCTACCCGGATCTGGCAAGTACTCCGGCTAATCCCTTGTACCCTGGCCTCGGCCATGCTACCAAATCCATACTCCGGGCACGCCCTCACTACTGTGGGTTCGTGGTCTACTCTCTCTCCACCTCAGTACTGGGGGTTAGTCTGGTCTGCAGCAGCACAGCGTGACATTATGCAGAGCCCAACCAATGCAGACCCCCTCGAGATGGATCAAATATTAATGGCCCTGGCACAACACTGCCAAACTCTCAGGACTCAAGTAAGCACCCTCACGCAACAACTTGCTAACCTTTCCCTCCAGGAAAATCCACTCAGGGTACCACGCACCCTGCGCCTCTCAACGCCCACCTGGGAGAGGAGCCTCCGCCTTGGAACCTAAGATGCCTGCACCCAAACCGTATTCCGGAGACCCACACACCTGTCGTGGCTTCCTAACCTAGTGCGAGATTCAGTTTGAGCTGGCCCCTAGCCACTTCACTTCCGACCGCGCCAAGGTGGGCTACATTTTCTCTCTCCTTACAGGAAGTGCCTTGGCTTGGGCCTCTCCCATCTGGGACGTGCGGCTGGATCTTTCCAGGTACTACCCCTGCTTCAAGAGGGAGTTTCAACAGGTGTTTGACACCCCATCCCGCAGGGACACGGCGGTCTCCTCTTTGATGTACCTTACATAAGGGCGTAGGTCCGTAGCGAATTATGCATTAGAATTCCGGACCCTTGCGGCGGAGATTCGGTGAAATGAAGAAGCCCTCGTAGCAGTATTCTGGCAGTGTCTGACCAAGCCAGTGAAGGACGAGCTTGCGACCCAACCACGGCCTGATACCTTGGAGGATCTTATAGCCCAGTGTATTCGGGTTGACCAGTGCCTTCAGGAGAGACGTCACGATTGCCAGCGTCCCATGTTCGTCATGCCCGTCTCCTCTCCACTCCCTTCTATGCCTTCCAGGGCCCCTCCGGCTATCCTACCACCCCCAGATACTTCTAAACTGATGCAGATTGGCAGCCAGCAAGTTCTGGTTACAGAGAGATACCGCCGAAGAAACAAGGGTCTTTGCTTCTACTGCAGCTCTCCTGAACACCCGGTGCGTTTCTGCCCCCTGAGACCGGAAAACAAGAACATCCAGTGAGTTATGCGGGGCTCTCCCTGGGTACCATCTCTTCTCGCCCCCTTTCCAAGGAAGAACTTCCCAAGAGGATCATGTTACCCATCCTTCTCGAAGGTCCGGATTTCCGTATACCGTTCTCCGCCTTCCTCGACTCGATCGGGAGGGAACTTCATAGACCATGATTTTGCCATCCAGAACAAGATTCCACTGATCGAAAAGAGGTTTCCCATAGGTCTAGAGGCCATTGATGGACGTCCCCTGCAACCAGCCTTTATCAAATTTGGGACTGCCCTGCTAACCTTGTCCACGAAGGATGGTCACTGCGAGACCATCTTGTTCGATGTGTTCCACTCTCCCACGGTTCAAGTTATCTCGGTTTGCCCTGGCTACAATTGCACAATCCACACATTGATTGTTGGGATCAGGTACCCACTCAGTGGCAGGCTTTTCAAGACCAGTCCTTGCCTACCACACTCCTCGCCGGGGTAGAGTCATCCTCCCCTAAACCTTCTTCTCTTCCGGAGGCATATGCTGACTTTCTGGACATCTTCAGTAAAACCCAATCCGACCTTCTACCTCCGCATCGCCCGTACAACTGCCCCATCAATTTGGTTCCTGGCGTGACTCTCCCCTAAATCCAAGTCTTCTCTGTACCCGAGACCACAGCCATGGCGGACTAAATTCAGGTGAATCTCCAAAAGGGATTCATTCATCACTTCACTTCCCCGGCTGGCACAGATTTTTTTTTTCGTGAAGAAGAAAGACGGTACGCTTAGACCCTGCATTGATTATTGAGGTCTCAATTGCATAACCATCAAAAATCGCTATACTTTTCCCCTCATCTCTGAATTATTTGACAGGTTACAAGGGGCTACCATTTTTTCCAAGCTCGATTTGAGACGGTCTTAAAACCTTATCCGCATTCGAGAGGGAGGCGAGTGGAAAACTGCCTTCAACACCCGTAGCGGTCACTACGAGTACCTGGTGATGCCCTTTGCCCTTTGAACCTCCCTGGCCGTCTTTCAGGACTTTATGAATGAGGTCTTCCGTGACGTGCTGAATATTTTCGTAATCATCCACCTAGATGACATACTCATCTTCTCCAAGACTCTCCAAGACCATGTACTACACACCAGGCTCGTTCTCTCCCGTCTCCGCTTTTAAACATCTCTATGGCAAACTGGAGAAGTGCCTTTTTCACCAGACTTCCACAGCCTTCCTTGGCTATGTCGTCTCTGACCAGGGGTTTAGTATGGACCCCGAGAAACTGAAAGCCATACTGGAGTGGCCTCAGCCCAAGACCTTTAAGGCTATTCAACGCTTCCTCGGATTCTCAAATTATTAAAGGAAGTTTATTCACAACTTTTCCACCACTGTGGCTCCCATCACAGCCCTTACCAAGAAAGGAGCTGACCCCTTCTCCTGGCCCCCCGAATCCACTGTTGCCTTCGAAACCCTCAAGAAAATCTTCGTGTCAGCACCCATCCTCCACCATCCAGATACCTCTCTCCCTTTCACTCTGGAGGTGGACGCCTTGGATTCTGGAGCAAGTGCAGTGCTCTCCCAAAGAGCTAGGACCCAAGACAAACTACATCCACTGGGGTTCTTCTCTAAAAAAAAATCTTCGGCCGAGAGGATTTACGATGTCGTAACAGGGAACTGCAGGCCATCAAGATGGCTCTTCTCGAATGGCGACATCTACTGGAGGGCACCCGGGAACCCGTTTCCATTCTCACGGATCATAAGAACCTCTTATATATCGAAGGATCACGCCGGCTGGGGTCCCGACAGGCTCGGTGGGCATTGTTTTTCTCAAGATTCAATTATGTTTTATCTTACATACCTGGTACCAAGAATGTTAAGGCTGATGCGTTATCCCGGCAATTCTCGCCAGAAGAAAGGTCAGACGAATCCTCTGAGTCCATTCTAACTTCTACATTTAACGTCTCGGCTACCTCATTTTATGTCTTGGACAAGATCTTTAAAGCCCAATCTCACATTCTCAGAGGTTTAGAGGTTCCGGACGGAACACTATACGTATCCCCGCAATTCTGGCGGAAAATCCTGGAATGGGGTCATTCTTTCAGAGCTGCCGGCCACACCGGCTTCAAGAAAACCCTGGATCTCATCAGACGTACCTTCTGGTGGCCAAAGATGGGAAAAGAGGTCCAGGAGTTCACCAACACCTGTCCCATATGCACCCAAAGCAAATCCGCTCGACAAAAGCCTTCAGGCTTCCTGCTACCTTTGCCCATCCCCGAACGCCCATGGACTCACATATCCATGGATTCAAGGGAATAACTACTATCCTAGTCATTGTGAATAGATTCAAAAAGCAGGTGCATTTCATTCCTCTCAAGGGCTTGCAGTCCTCTTCGTCTCTGGCGGACACCTTTTCTAAGGAGGTGTTCAGACTTTACGGCATTCCTATGTCCATAGTATCCGACGGGTTCACAATTTATCTCCAAATTTTGGCGAGCTTTCTCCAAAAGACTCGGTATTTCCCTCTCCTTCTCATCCGGCTACCACCCCCAAACCAAGGGGCAGACCGAGATGATGAACCAGCGGTATTTAGGATGCTTTGTGTCCGAGACTCTTGACGATTGGGCCGCGTTGCTACCCTGGGATGAGTTCGCGATCATTTCACACAGGAATGAGTCTACCCAAGAATCTCCATTCTTCGCTAATTATGGTTTCCACCCCGCTCTCCTCCCCATTTCCAACATCCCCTCAGGGGTACCAGCAGCCAACATTCGGGTAACCTCCCTACAAGACTCCTGGAGGAAGATTCAGGCAGTGCTCCTTGGTGCTTCCCCGAGGTACAAGACCCAGGCCGACCGGCATCGTCAGAAGGCACCCGAATATAAGCCAGGGGATAGGGTGTGGCACTCAGCCAAGAATATCAGCCTCAAGACCTCTACCCCGAAACTGTTACACAAGTTCCTGGACCCTATCGAAATTCTCGAATGTATAAATCCTGTGGCTTACCGTCTACGATTACCAGCTACCATGAAGATACCCAACGTGTTTCATGTATCTCTACTGAAACCATGTAATCAGAGTACCCGCTTCCCGGCCCAAACCTATCGTCATACAGGGACAGTATGCACAGGAAAAACCAGGGGAGCGGTTGTACCTTAAAATAAAAACAAAATCTACATAGTGTGAAACTGTTAAGCACAATGAAGTGGTTTCTAAGAAACTTAGAAATCTGAATGGGAAGTATATAACACATATAACCAACCAGAATGGTTTAAACCACAAGAGGAGTAGAGATCTACTCCGTCTACCGCTGCTCCCTCTCTCCATGCTCCACGGCGCCGGCTGCAGCGCATCTATGCACCGCCCCCTGCGGCTCTCTCACATGCCGCCTTCACGCTCACTGAGCGCGTGCTCGACCAACTTACAGAGCGCGCGCCTTGCAAGTTACTATATTCACCTTATTCAGCGGTTGGCTCCACCCACTGCCAGATCCAGGACCAAAGCACATATCTCCCACTGCTTCAGCTGCAGCAAGACAAGTTATTACCCAATGCCCTATCACAGGAGGCTCCTCGGCCCACCTCTGCTCTGCCCCTTCCTCTGATTGGTCTTCCTTGCTTTTTTACTCCTATGATTTCATCAAGGGATGAAGTATTACTAACAAGACGATACGTATAGGGTGGAGGCTTATACATCATATCTAAAAGCTTTCCCTATTTCTCTGAAGTGTCAACACTAAATTCCAGCAGTATTATACCATTCTCTGGACGTTAAAATCTACTGCTCCGTCGAACAGATCCAAACGCTGTGATGTCATACTCGCAATCTCGCGAGGTTAATGGAGTAGCAAGAAGTAATCAGAAGGCAGCTGCAGGAGTGCCTGTATCAACGTGTGCAGTCTCGGCGTTCCTCATGGAGCCAGGGGAGACCGCCATACAGACAAGCAGGAAGAGAGGATTCATGTATCCTACATGCTCGATTTGTCTGCTACTTTGTAAGTAGCTTTCTACCTTTGCGCAGTCACTGAATACAAATGTACTTCACCATATTTTGTCTCTTTCTCATATTTTTTCAGAGTAATCATCTACAGGAATTAGCAATTGTCTCCAGTGTATTACAATCAATCAGCACCCCTATTTTAATTATACATCACTGTTTGCGCCTGTGTTATTTTTCCCTTTGTTCCATATATATATATATACTTCTTAGTTAAGTTATGGTGAGTAAAAACGTGACAAAAACCCTCCACAGCAAAGCATATAGCAAATGGAAATATAACTGTATGCTCATTTGCATGTCTTAGGCAGGTTGCAGACCTGCCTAAGACATGCAAATGAGCATACAGTTATATTTCCATTTGCTATATATATATATATATATATATACAGTGTTACAGTGTATGTATACATATACAGTGTTCGACAAATCACCCAAAAATCTACTCGCCCAACCAAAAAATCTACTCGCCCCTTGTCCCGCCCCCAACCCCGCCACTAGTCCCGCCCCCAACCATAGTACCGCTCCCAACCCCGCTTTAAAATAAAATATATAAATAAAATACATTTAATAAATTCCTAGTCAGAACAACATTCGTTTTTGACATAAATGTATTTATTGTATTACATTATACTACAATTAGTCGTTTTAACGTGTGCGTAAATGTCGATCTAGAAATAAAAGCCAGGTGTGAATGACTAGTTTTCTGAACCCCTTAACCAGTGTCTGGACGTCCCCGCTTCACAATATCTACAGCAGCAATCCCGCCTGGGATCTTACCTGATCCGCAGTCCCTCAATGTCCAGGTACCCTCATTCCCGCAATGTTATACATTGGAGGGGATGTGTTCCCTACCTGTCTTCTGGGTTAGGGGGGTTCCGATGTCTTCTGTGTGAAGCTTTAGTCAGATCTGGAAGAAAGTAGTATAGGTTATTTCGGTATAGTATAGGGCAGTTAAGATATATAGGGTAAATAAGAGATCCAGAGTGTGTGACAGACACAGAGAGAAGGTGAGAGAGAGAGGGTGAGAGAGAGATAGTGAGAGAGAGTGAGAGAGAGAGGGTGAGAGAGAGAGTGAGAGAGAGAGTGAGAGAGAGGGGGTGAGAGAGAGAGTGAGAGAGGGGGTGAGAGAGTGGATGAGAGAGAGTGAGAGAGGGGGTGAGAGAGAGAGAGAGAGAGAGAGAGAGAGAGAGAGAGGGGGTGAGAGAGAGAGGGGATGAGAGAGAGAGGGGGTGAGAGAGAGAGAGAGAGAGAGAGAGAGAGAGAGAGAGAGAGAGAGAGGGGGGGTGAGAGAGAGATAGTGAGAGAGAGTGAGAGAGAGATGGTGAGAGAGAGTGAGAGAGAGAGGGTGAGAGAGAGAGACAGAGAGAGAGTGAGAGAGAGGGGGTGAGAGAGAGAGTGAGAGAGGGGGTGAGAGAGGGTGTGAGAGAGAGTGAGAGAGGGGGTGAGAGAGAGTGAGAGAGAGGGGGTGAAAGAGGGGGTGAGAGAGGGTGTGAGAGAGGGTGTGAGAGAGAGGGTGAGAGAGGGGGTGAGAGAGAGAGAGTGAGAGAGGGGGTGAGAGAGGGGGTGAGAGAGTGTGAGAGAGGGGGTGAGAGAGAGAGAGAGAGAGAGAGTGAGAGAGAGGGGGTGAAAGAGAGGGTGAGAGAGGGTGAGAGAGAGAAGGGGTAAGAGAGAGAGGGTGAGAGAGGGTGAGAGAGAGAGGGGGAGAAAGGGGGAGAGAGAGGGGGAGAGAGGGGGAGAGAGAGGGTGAGAGAGAGAGTGAGGGAGAGAGAGAGGGTGAGGGAGAGAGGGTGAGAGGGTGAGAGAGAGAGAGAGGGTGAGAGAGACAGAGGGTGAGAGAGATGGAGGGTGAGAGAGAGAGAGGGCGAGAGACTGGGGGGGTTGATTGGGTGGGGTGACGGGGTGATTGGGTGATTGGGTGACGGGGTGTTTGGGTGACAGGGTGATTGGGTGGGGGGGTGATTGGGTGGGGGGTTTGGGAGTGGGGGGAAGGGGGGTTGGGGTATGGGGGGTGGGGGATTGGGTGATGGGGGGGTGGGGTGATGGGGGGTTGGGGTGATGGGGGGATGAGGGGGTGGGATGGGGGTTGGGGTGATGGGGGGATGGTGGTTGGGGTGATGTGATGGGGGGGTGGGGTGATGGGGTGGTGGGGTGATGGGGTGGTGGGGTGGGGTGATGGGGTGTGTTGATGGGGTTGGGGGGTGGGTGAAGTGGGGGGGAGATGGGGTGGGGGGGTGATGGGGTGGGTGGGTGGTGGGGGGGTGATGGGGTGGGGGGGTGATGGGTGGGGGTGTTGATGGGGTGATGGGGATGATGGGGATGGGGGGTGGGGTGGGGGGATGGGAGGATGGGATGAGGTGGGGGGTGATGGGGTGGGGGGGGATGATGTGGTGTGGGGTGATGGGGTGGAGGGATGATTGGGTGACACTTCTGGTATTCTGGTATCCTACACACACACAGAGACACACACACACATAGACACACACACACACACAGACACACACAGACACACACAGACACACACAGACACACACTCACAGACACACACACTGGGTGGGTATTCATTGAAAATGAGGTGGCCCACATGTTCATCCAGGCCTTGTCCTCCACATGCCAGCTGAGGGTCGGGCAGCCAGGTTGGGGGGGTCAGGCAGCCAGGCAGGGGGATTGGGCAGTCAGGTGGGGAGGTCAGGCAACCGGACAAGCAGGTGGGGGTCAGGCAGCCAGGTGGGCGGATAGGGGCCAGTGGAGGACAGCCGCTTGGCAACACCAACCTCCCCATGAGAAATATTCGTGTTCGCGTGCACATGCGCAGTCTGCTGCCAGCTGCATCCCCTCTCCCATTACCAGAGCGTGGGACGGAGGGGAAGCGCCTGGGCAGCAGCAGCCATGGGACCCCCCCAGCCTACCTCCCACCCCCCCGTGTCCACGTGCGCATGCGCAGGCTGCTGCCAGCCTGCTTCCCCGCTCCCATTACCAGAGCATGGGACGGAGGGGAAGCGCCTGGGCAGCAGCAGCTGCGGGACCCCCCCAGCCTACCTCCCACTTGCTCATGCGCAGGCTGCTGCCAGCCTGCTTCCCCGTTCCCATTACCAGAGCATGGGACAGAGGGGAAGTGCCTGGGTAGCAGCAGCTGCGGGACCCCCCCAGCCTACCTCCCGCCCCCCCGCATCGGCGTGCGCATGCGCAAGCTGCTGCCAGCCTGCTTCCCCGCTCCCATTACCAGAGTGTGGGATTGAGGGGAAGCGCCTGGGCAGCAGCAGCCACGGGACCCCCCCAGCCTACCTCCCACGTGCGCATGCGCAGGCTTCTGCCAGCCTGCTTCCCCGCTCCCATTACTTGAGCATGGGACAGAAGAGAAGCACCTGGGCAGCAGCAGCCGTGGGACTCCCCCAGTCTACCTCCTGCGTGCGCATGCACATGCTGCAGCCAGTGCTGCCAGCCTGCTTCCCCGCTCCCATTACCAGAGCGTGGGATGGAGGGGAAGCGCCTGGGCAGCAGCCGCGGGACCCCCCCAGCCTACCTCCCGCCCTGGGCAGCAAGCAGGGATCGGGGCAGGGGGGGTTGGGGCTGACCCAGAGCTGCCAGCCAGCCCTCTTCCCCGTGTCAGGCCAATCAGGGAGGGGGATTACTTATTTATTTATTTTTAAAAAAAAATTGGCGCGAGCAGGGGAATTCACAGAGCCGCAGCAGCGGCCTAAATCCACTCGCCAGCGGCCTAAATCCACTCGCCACGGGCATGTGGTTATCATTAATTGTCGAACACTGTGTATATATATATATATATATATATAAAACCAGAGACAGAACATGAAACACAGACAGAGCTCAGTGCACATCCAGTGAAATTTATACACGGTACAGTGCCTAAATATATATGTATAGATATCTATATAACAAAATTACCATTCTCACGTCCGGTAAAGGAAGACTGCAATCAGATCAGTATAGGCAAAAAAGTCTGTATTAGGCATCAATACAAAATGAACAGACCGCCCAATCCGACATTTTGGTTCCGGACTGGAACCTTTCTCAAGGGGGGTGTAAAGGTTTAAGCAGAAACATCATCAGACGGACTAAGATAAGCAAGACCCTTTCTATTGTTTACAAAGACTGTGTTGTTACTGTATTGCTTATGCCAGGGCATGTTTTGGGCTGACAACCGGCTTAGCTGGCGGCACTGATAGTAAGGGTCTGAGAAGTCAGTTAGTTCCCTGAATAGGGATAGGATTTTATTTGGTTTTCTTAAAGGGACAGTGGGCCTATTCGTATGATTTATCCCTGTAAATAAACCCCAAGTATAAAGAAATACAGCGTTTCCTGCCTCATTTGGGATAAAAGAGACTGCAATGTGGTGTCGGCATCACATTATATATATATTTAAAATCACAGTTTAGGATGAAATAACAGGATTCAATTCTTACAATTCCCCACCTAGAGATCAAATGACATACTGCTGCGGCCGAGTTTATTTGAGTATTTGCCCGGTCTCGGCCGCAGCAGTAACCAGGCGCGCGCCGGGATGTGCCTGGCGCGCGCCGAAGCCGCGGAGGAGCGCCCTCCGATCGGGGCTTTCTCCCTCCGCTCGCCGGGTCCGCCGGGTCCCCCGGAACCCCCTGCCGCCGTCCCCCACATCGCGGGATACCAGGGCTCCCTCGGGGCGCAGGCACCCGATGACGCGCGGCATGCCGAGAGAGTGCGGCTAGCATGCCGGGGCATCCCCAGGCTTGCGGAGCTAGCCGCACTCAAATAAAATGTGCCGCCTCTGTATAAAGGAGAGGGCCCTCTCAATTATATTTGTTTGTAGGCAATGTTCTCAAGAGTCTTTAGGGTTGATTTTATTTTTCAGAACATTACAAGTTCAATGAATATAAGAATAGATTGAATTACGATAAGTACTTTGAACGTGAATCGTATTAAAGGATGTTGTGCTACATTGTAAACAGAGTCCCACCATTTGGTTTTAATCAGTTCTGATATAGTCTCATTGGTGGTTTGTGTACTCTGCTTCATTTGAAGGAGATGTTCCGGTGTCCTTTCCATCAGCATGTGTAAGTCCAGTGTCAATAGAGGGATAGGAACATTAAATTCTGGAACAGCCATTCTGATTTCCTTTTCATATCTCAATGTTGCCAGGATTTGAGTAGTGTCATGGTAGACGGGGACAGGAATGACTGTGCGACCATTCATTTTCAAAATCTCGTTTACCAGAAGGCAAACACTTTAACTACTTAGATTACACTCACGGTTCCCATACCATAATTTGGAGCCTTTAGCTACAATGCAAAATCTGCCATCACCAACATAAGCGATCCTTGCCATGTCTTCATGGCATCTTGTCAGTCTGACAGTACAGCTGGCTGAATCTTCTTTGTCTTTTGCTGTGTGTTCTGCTACCTTGGACGTGTCTATAGTTTGTTCAGGAATCAAGCCACACATGGCTTCAGACAGTCAAACACGTAGCATCTGCATACATAGCACTCGTTTTGCTTGGAGCAGCAGGGATTGTGCAAGTTCGCCATTCTCCAAAGGGTAACTTGATCAAAATCTGTGGTGTGGTCTTGAATTCTTTCACTACCTCACCATCCAAGTTTCCAAGCGAGTGGACCTGTACAAAATCCTTGTATATTTTGATGGTGGGTATGATTGTTAGGGATAATGTAAGTGAAATCAAAAGATTTGAAGTTTTATCGCACTTAACAGCATGAAGTGTAATTTTAAACAAATCACGAATGGTGAACATGGTCACTCCTGTCTCAGTGTTTTCATACTGTACCACCTAAAATCTGTTCATCTGTAACTCAATCAAAAAGATGTCTCAATTCAATGTCTCTTAAAACATCTGTAAGTTTACTTAGTAGATAGTCCACAAAGGCAGTACATGCAATAGCTTTGCCCATCTTATTTTCTGTTGCTTCTTGGTTGTTTAGGGCATGACAAAATAATATTGCTGAAATGAAGATACTGTTGATATATTATTGAAATGGACTGGGGGGGGACTCTGGAGAAGGATTGAAAGTGATGTTCAGTTTCCATTTTGTAATGTCAGTATCCATTTTGTGAGTAAGAATGTGTATGTGGTGTGAATGAGAGAGTTTAGTTTCTAAGTAGATTTACGACTGTGCCTAAAGTAACGCCCATATTTTTGTGATAGTGTGTACTAGGTATTTATTCATACTGTTGCGGCACACTTTATTCTTACAAATCACCGGTTTGTCCCTGGCTTGTTCCTGGAAAGCGACGCTGTTCACCCGGAGCATGCCGCGTTCCCAGCCAGGGGTCATGCCCGGCTGACGCACGGTTGATGTTTTAATTGATAATGGTTCAGGATTTACTAGGCTGCAATGCTTCGCGTGTCCGCCAGATGGCATAAATTCATGAATTGTAATGCAGTATATATATATATATAAAAAATAGAATTTACCAGATTGGAGTCCGGAAAAAACGAGACAGCACACAGTCCAGTAGTTCCAATAAAGCTGTATTCAGAGTAACATGGCACCACCTCCAACGTTTCGATCATATATATATATGTAGAGGTATCAGTACCGTGTTAGCCGAGCTTCAATAATCAAAAAATAAATAGATGATACCGTTCTGTTGCTAACGAAATGCTTTTATTTGTGCGAGCTTTCGAGATACACTGATCTCTTCTTCCGGCGATGTTACAATGAATGAAGCAAGGATAACTGTTTTTAAGTTATCCTTGCTTCATTCATTGTAACATCGCCGGAAGAAGTGATCAGTGTATCTCGAAAGCTCGCACAAATAAAAGCATTTCGTTAGCCACAGAACGGTATCATCTATTTATTTTTTGATTATATATATATATATCAACAATCCTTTTATATATATATATATATATATATACATACAGTATATACACACATGATGAACCAATATACAAATAAATATAGAAGGGTTATCAAAATCATACTGTACTACAAATAACACTTCTCCATACAGACACACTACATTACAATGAATTTCCTTTATTAATCCTAACTGATCTTACAATCTAAATGATCAAATGCCAATGAACAACCTCACATTCCAATCAATACATTGCATTTACATTGTATTTATGATGCATAAAATCTATGCACCATATACATTCTGCAAATGAATGTGAACAATATCATTGCAAGCTAAATACAAATACTGTACATCCAAACAAGTAAACTATTTTAACCAATCAAGTAAACAAAAATCAATATACTGTATAAGTACCAACCAGAAAACAAAATTTAAAACCAAGGCTAACCCTTACAATACCAAGGATTACATCTATCTAATTGTAAAAAACATTATAATGTACACACATTGAAGCATTGCAATAAACAACATACAGTACAGTACATCCCTTGTATCTCCCTGCCTTGAGTGTAATCTGTGTAAAGCCCCCTGCCACCTAATGTTTCTGTTAAATCTCCCTGCCTTGAGTGTAATCTGTTTAAAGCCCCCTCCTCCCTAATGTTTCTGTTAAATCTCCCTGCCTTGAGTGTAATCTGTATAAAGCCCCCTCCCCCTAATGTGTCTGTTAAATCTCCCTGCCTGTGTTGCTGTGAGTGCAGTTTATGTAAATCTGGGGAGGGGGAGTGGGTTATAACCCCACCTTCTTGACTGTAATCTGTGTAAAGCCCCCTCCCCCTAATGTGTCTGTTAAATCTCCCTGCCTGTGTTGCTGTGAGTGCAGTTTATGTTAATGTGGGGAGGGGGGGGACCCGATGTGCATACTGTGAGGTCAAACCACCCTCACCCACTACCCACATACTGTTACCCCCCCATCCTGGCCATGGCCCCTCCGCTTCTGCAAAACAGAAACAAAAATTAAAACATCCAAAGTAATGTCTCTAACCCCTTAATCACCATAGCGGTTATTAACCGCTACAGTCATTAAGGGGTTAACCCACCCTCACCCACCACTCGGGATGCCTACATACCCTCCCACACTAACCCCTCACCCCGTGAGGCCTAACAACCCTCACCCACTACCCACAAGGAAGGCCTACCCACATTCCGTTGGGGAACCCCCCCCCACTCCTAGTACCCACAATAAAAACAATACAGTGACCCACAATAAACATCATTATATTTATTAAATACATTACCCACCCCCTGTGCCCCCCCATAAATACAAGATTTATCTTTTTACAAACAGGGTTCATAACGCAGCCCCACGCGAGTCCCGGTGGGCTGGCGGGGCACCTGACAGACCTACAGGGTACCAGCAGCCCTTTTCAAACAGGTTCTGGAGGCCTGCTGGTGGGTCCTGCCAGCACCATGGCCCCCAGGTGGTCTCCTTGGGTCACCGTGGGCCACAATTGTGTCCTCACGGTAGGCCAAAGGATGTCTGGGAGCCCCGGGTAAGACCCACAGGTGTCTGCGGGGCCTCGGGTGCAATTAATTGCATCTGTAAAACATGGCTTTTTGGCGCGAATTACGCGATTGTCTGCTACCTATTTAAATGCTCCTGTCACATAGCCATAGCACCACTCGTGAGGAAGCCTTTGTGGGCGAAACGTGTTAGTGGGCTATTTTTAACTTTTGCTGCTGCTGACCCTGCCTGCCTTTTGTCTTATTCTGGACTATCACCAATGTCCAACATGCCTGGACTTTATTTGTGGACTGTGCTGTGCTGATTGATGTTTGCAGTACTTCATTCTCAAGGAGCTGAGTATTTCTGTTTATCCATCCCTCCCTTTGTTTTCCCATTTGCTTATATTTATGTATTTGGGTCACTAAATGAACTACTCTATATGTATTCCTTGCTCTAATACTTTTTGAATCGCAATAGGTTCATCCTTGTGTTATTGACACTTTCACTGCTATCAGTACAGCACTAATGTTTATTCTGTGTATTTTTTCTTAGCTTAGCTATTTTGACCTATGATGTCTTTCAGCCATTAACATTTGGTGACCGGCCGGTCTGTATTGCTTTATTGCGGGAAACAACTTTTTCCCTCAGTGAGCAAGGTCTCTTTAGGGCATCATTTTTCATTTTTCTGGGTTTAATATATTATGTTTTTCATCAATATTTTTTTGGGTTTTTTTGTCCACTAATTTATTTTTAGTCAGGTAGGCTCACCAGTCAGTTGTTTGTATTTCTGTTATTTTTTGGATTTAATTAAAGTACCCTTTTTATTTTTGCAAATATTTGTCTGAGTGCTACTTTAGAGGTTTCTTTTTCTTTTGTGTTTTCATATTTAGATTTTTCCTCTAGCACCACCTACAGCTTATACTTTATTTCTGTTACAACTATATCAGTTATATTTCTCTGATTTAGGTAGGTTTATTTGACATTGCATTAATTTTTTGGAAGTGACGCGGTTTTCACTTTTGTGTGTATGTTATATTTAGTTACTGTATTTCAGTGTTCTTAGGATACAGTACCTGCTCCACCAATACATTTCTATTTGAAGAGGGTTTTCTTGTGTTAAATTTAGATAATGGATTTTAATGCTAGAGAGCAGGAGCGTTTGAAAAACGCAGATGAAATATTTTTTATGGCCGATGTGAGCCATATTCAGGCATCACAATTGGTGACAACTGTGGGGAAGGAGAGTATCAAGCTTCTTAATGCTTTGATGCGCAAACGGGCAAGAGTCTGGCGGAACAAAACTGCCTTAGAGAGATACTTAGATCACAAACTCATACCTAGGGGTCTAAGAATTAAGACTTTCCCTGCATTTCAATTTAGTGATCCAAATCATAAAGTCAGATGGGAGGGAGTACTTAATCAATGTTCATTTGAATTGATGTCCATTCTAATTGAACATGACTCCAACACTTTCAAAGAGGTCTCTCTAGAAATAGAGGAGATATATAAGAGTCTTGAGCCAAATGACTTGCAATCTGTTAAAACTATTGAGGAGGATATTGTCAAATACGAGATTGAAATTACAGATATAAAGAAAGTAAAATTTAACCGTGACTCTGTTGACTATCAAACAGACAAAGTATACAACTGGCAACACGGCAAGAGGACAACGAAGAAATCAAGACCCCGAAATGTAACTAATCCATCTGTTATATCTGGTGCGACATGAACAGATATCGACTCATCGGATTATGAATCTAGGCAGTCAGTGGAAGGCGAGAAGTGGTTTTCTCGGAGGCAAATAGTGCCATGACAGATCGGGTACTGTTGTGGTTGAGATACATCGATGATGTTCTGATCCTCTGGCAGGGCAGTGCAGAGGATTTTGAGCGATTTGTCGCTGTGCTCAACCACAACAGTCTCAACATTAAGTTAACATCTAAATTCAGTCATACCTCAATCGATTTCTTAGATCTTTGTATCAAGATTGAGAGTAATGGGCACCTCAGACTGATATTTTCAGGAAGGAGACTGCCACTAATGCCATCCTGCACGCCTCAAGTTCCCACCCTTTCCATCAAATTGCCGGAGTCCCGACTGGTGAATTTATTCGCCTAAAGCGTAATTGCTCTGATCCCCTTATTTTTGAATCACGAGCAGTGGAAATGAAACACAGATTCCATAATCGAGGCTATAGCCAATCCACTATTAAGAAAGGATATGAACGCAGCAAATGTATGAGCCGGTATCCCTTTTGAAACCCAAATTAAAACAACAGGATTCCAACAAAATAAGATTTATAGGCACGTACAATCAACAATGGAATCAAGTGCGGGAAATCCTTCAAAAACATTGGCCTATACTTATGATCGATTCAGATCTCAAACACAAACTAGGCCCTAAAGTGGAACTTACAAGCAGAAGATCACCAAATTTAAGATATAAATTGGTCCACAGCCACTACACTATACCCAGCCCAACAACATTTTTGTCTACATTTGACAAGAAGGTTTTTTTTAAATGTGGTGGCTGTCCAGCTTGCAAGTTTATAAAAACAACATCCACTTTTAAGGATAGTAAGGGCATCAATGAGTTCACCATCAAACAATTTCTTAATTGTAGATCAAAAGGAGTTATCTACTGCTTAATGTGTCCCTGTAACAAGACATACGTTGGTATGACAACAAGGGAGGTACGCTTTAGAATAATGGAGCATAGTAGGAATATTAAAAATGCTAAGAGGGATTTAGAATCATTCAAGAAAATCACAATGGTAGCCAAACACTTTTTGCAGGAACATGAAGCTGACAATTCACTTCTTTCTGCATTTGCCATAGAGCGTGTCTCCCTGGGGATACGCGGGGGAGACTTTGAGAGAACACTCCTACAACACGAGTGCAGGTGGATTGTCACATTAGGTTCAATGATCCCAAGTGGTCTTAACGACTACTTGGGTTTTTCTATGTTCCTATGATATGATTTGATTTCTTTATCATCAACTGCTTCTGTTTTAATGCATGTTTATATACTATTTTGTTTTTCTATTACAGGTGATACTGCAAGGTCTGTATGGAAACAATGAAGTAACAGTTTATATCTGAATATATTTTTTTTATATTTTTATGGGGGTTTTCTGGTTTACGGGAATTAGGTTTTGATTGTTTTTTATATTATTTTATTAACAGTTCGGACAGTTTTCCCTACATACCGTCCTCTTTTTAGTTAAACATGCAGATATTCCTATTTAATTATTTGTTGCTTTATTGTTTCCTAACTGCAGTGATAATGATTTTTTCTAAATAGGATATGAGATGCTTTGGAAGATTTGCCTTAACTTTTGTCTCTTTCCCTCCATTATCACAGATCAGCCTATATGTTATACTTTTGCTGGTTATCCCCTGTACCTTTTTTGAATGCCACAACACTGTCTCGACATGGCACTACTCTCCTTCCATGTACAAATATCTACCCACAAAAAATCCCAATCGGCTATAAGGGATATTTCTCAGGATGAAATTCCCCATACATATGCACGCAAATTTGCCTAATTAGGTGGCTACCATGTCAGGATCTCATGGACCTACGATGTAATAAAGGATGCTGTTTCTATCACTACAGACAGGGTCCACTGACTGCTGTGAATCACTGTATGTTTGGGCACCTCAACATCTACTGCCCATGCGCGAGGATTTGTCTGTACCAACTCTGACCAATTATGATCAGAATTCTTCTGAGGGCGATTTACCCATTCAAAGATGGCCGCTGAAATCCGCAATATCAATTGCGCATATGCGAGAGGCCAGGGACAACTCTTATGCGCTCGCTACGAGATTGTGACGTCACTAAGGGCAAAACATGAAAAACCACAACCAAGATGGCGGGCGCAACCGTCACTCTGCTAATGCGCATGTGTGGTGTCTTACTCACAATTCTCGCGGGACTAAATACAGCTGCTGATCGTAGAGATACTACCTGTCAGCACTAATCATCGAGGCAATTAATTGCATCTGTAAAACATGGCTTTTTGGCGCGAATTACGCGATTGTCTGCTACCTATTTAAATGCTCCTGTCACATAGCCATAGCACCACTCGTGAGGAAGCCTTTGTGGGCGAAACGCGTTAGTGGGCTATTTTTAACTTTTGCTGCTGCTGACCCTGCCTGCCTTTTGTTTTATTCTGGACTATCACCAATGTCCAACATGCCTGGACTTTTTTTGTGGACTGTGCTGTGCTGATTGATGTTTGCAGTACTTCATTCTCAAGGAGCTGAGTATTTCTGTTTATCCATCCCTCCCTTTGTTTTCCCATTTGCTTATATTTATGTATTTGGGTCACTAAATGAACTACTCTATATGTATTCCTTGCTCTAATACTTTTTGAATCGCAATAGGTTCATCCTTGTGTTATTGACACTTTCACTGCTATCAGTACAGCACTAATGTTTTTTCTGTGTATTTTTTCTTAGCTTAGCTATTTTGACCTATGATGTCTTTCAGCCATTAACATTTGGTGACCGGCCGGTCTGTATTGCTTCATTGCGGGAAACAACTTTTTCCCTCAGTGAGCAAGGTCTCTTTAGGGCATCATTTTTCATTTTTCTGGGTTTAATATATTATGTTTTTCATCAATATTTTTTTGTTTTTTTTTTGTCCACTAATTTATTTTTAGTCAGGTAGGCTCACCAGTCAGTTGTTTGTATTTCTGTTATTTTTTAGATTTAATTAAAGTACCCTTTTTATTTTTGAAAATATTTGTCTGAGTGCTACTTTAGAGGTTTCTTTTTCTTTTGTGTTTTCATATATATATCTTTGTTTGCAAATATATATATATATATATATATATATATATATATAAAAATACATATATATATATATATAAATATATATATATATATATATATACAGTGTTCGACAAACCTATACATTTGCTCGCCCCGGGCGAGTGGATTTAACCCCCGGGCGAGTAAATATTGACCCAAGCAGCACACGTTTGGTACTAGGTGGCGAGTAGATTTTTTTGTGTGGCGAGTAGATTTTTTGGTGATTTGTCAACCACTGTATATATATATATATATATATATATATATATATATATATATATATATATATATATATATATATATATATATATATATATATATATATATAGTATATACACACATGATGAACCAATATACAAATAAATATAGAAGGGTTATCAAAATCATACTGTACTACAAATAACACTTCTCCATACAGACACACTACATTACAATGAATTTCCTTTATTAATCCTAACTGATTTTACAATCTAAATGATCAAATGCCAATGAACAACCTCACATTCCAATCAATACATTGCATTTACATTGTATTTATGATGCATAAAATCTATGCACCATATACATTCTGCAAATGAATGTGAACAATATCATTGCAAGCTAAATACAAATACTGTACATCCAAACAAGTAAACTATTTTAACCAATCAAGTAAACAAAAATCAATATATAAGTACCAACAAGAAAACAAAATTTAAAACCAAGGCTAACCCATACAATACCAAGGATTACATCTATTTAATTGTAAAAATTTTTTTTATAATGTACACACATTGAAGCATTGCAATAAACAATATACAGTACAGTACATCCCTTGTATCTCCCTGCCTTGAGTGTAATCTGTTTAAAGCCCCCTCCCCCCTAATGTTTCTGTTAAATCTCCCTGCCTGTGTTGCTGTGAGTGCAGTTTATGTAAATCTGGGGAGGGGGAGTGGGTTATTAACCGCTACAGTCATTAAGGGGTTAACCCACCCTCACCCACCACTCGGGATGCCTACATACCCTCCCACACTAACCCCTCACCCCGTGAGGCCTAACAACCCTCACCCACTACCCACAAGGAAGGCCTACCCACATTCCGTTGGGGAACCCCCCCCCACTCCTAGTACCCACAATAAAAACAATACAGTGACCCACAATAAACATCATTATATTTATTAAATACATTACCCACCCCCTGTGCCCCCCCCATAAATACAAGATTTATCCTTTTACATACAGGGTTCATAACGCAGCCCCACGCGAGTCCCGGTGGGCTGGCGGGGCACCTGACAGACCTACAGAGTACCAGCAGCCCTTTTCAAACAGGTTCTGGAGGCCTGCTGGTGGGTCCTGCCAGCACCATGGCCCCCAGGTGGTCTCCTTGGGTCACCGTGGGCCACAATTGGGTCCCCATGGTAGGCCAAAGGATGTCTGGGAGCCCCGGGTAAGACCCACATGTGTCTGCGGGGCCTCGGGTGGTTCCCACGGGGGTCTGGGGAACTCAAAGGTGCTCACTACGGGTCCGCGGTGCCCCCACAGAAGTGGGACCACACATCATCATCCCCGCACCTACGGGTCGGCGGTGCCCCCACAGAAGTGGGACCACACAGCTTCATCCCCGCAGACTATGGGTCCGTGGTGCCCCCACAGATGTGAGGCCACCGCTTCATCCCCGCATGTGTCACCCGTGGAACCACCAGCCTGATACCCGTGAGTTGCCCGAGAAAACCACAGGTGGTCTCCAGAGGTCTCACGCGGAACCACGGAACAAACCCTGAATGTAAAAAAAATAAACCTGGCCTTTACATTCAATACATACACACCCCCTCCCCCCAACACCTACAGTACAAAAATGTGCAAAATAACTATTATCCAGATATGGATAATAGATTAATTGCCCATTATTAAAAACATTAACTAGCATATTCAAATAAATAATAAAGTGCTACTGACCTCATCAAGAAGAAGTCTCCGTCGCCAGCAACATTCTTGTCTTGTCCACAAAATACATTGCCAAAACAAAGCCAATACATTGCAATTACATTCAGATATCAATTAACCCCTTAAACCCTTTATCGGATAATAACCACAAAGGTAATTAAGGGGTTAAGCCACACTGGCCCGATACCCACCCTTCACCCATGAATTTGTACAGTGGCTTCATCATGCAACTATATATACAGTATATATATCTATATATATATAGATATATATATATATATATATATATATACACAGTGGTCGACAAATCACCAAAAAATCTACTCGCCGAACCAAAAAAATCTACTCGTCACCTAGTACCACACGTGTGCTGCTTGGGCCAATAAGAGCTCACCACGATGTTAAATTCACTCGCCCAGGGCGTGCAAATGTATAGGTTTGTCGAACACTGTATATATATATATATATATATATATATATATATATATATAAATATAGCTGTATGCTCATCTGCATGTCTTAGGCAGGTCTGCAACCCCGCCTTTCCCCATTATCACCCAGCATACAGCACTTCCACTGCAGCAAGGGATTCTGGGAAATGACATGCAAATGAGAACACAGTGTCACTTTTTGCCTCAATAACCATTTTTAACATGGTTCCCTATAGGCTTAAGCTTGCTGCATGGTCACAGCTTTGAGCACAGCCAGGGTTAAGGTGCATACCCAGAAAACCACCCACAGACAGCTGTTTCGACCTTGATGGGTCTCATCAGTGTGGGGTTGATTTTACTGGGAATGCAAGAGAGGCTCTGGGATAGGCTAAACCATAATACTGAGTTAAGTTATGGTGAGTAAAAAAAGTGACAAAAACCCTCCACCGGAAAGCAATATATATATATATATATATTGCAAGTAAGAAAAAGAGCCCTAAACAAAAAGCACTCTAGTTTGCCTGGCAGTACAAAATCACAACATTTTATTAAGGGTTGTCACAGAACAAAAACTTAAAATACAAAGTACAGAAAATTAAAATAAAGGCATGGATCCCATGTGTGTAGCAAAACTTGTTATATCCTCCAACCAGAGGGTCCCACTTGGGACAGTACAAAAGCCTGAATGAACAGGATAAATGCTCTACAGTACCTGACAAGGTGGAAACAGTAAAGCTAACAGCAGACAAAAAACAGTGGCTGAGCTACGTGGTTAATACAAAAAAAACAGCAATACACTTCTATCTCCCTTAGATCTGGAATAAATATAAAGTAATGCAATGTCAATTGGACTCAATGTAAAACACACATAATGCAGTCAAAAAGGCACACCTTAGCCTGCAGCAGCAAATAAGCAATACGTCACCTCAAGTCAGGTACACAGCAGTATCTGGGGAAGAAACAAGGAGCAAAGCTCATAGCATGTAAGCATGTCCCTAGAGGGGGACAAAACAGGGGATCCTGCCTACTAGACCTGCTCCTACGCGTTTCGGCCTGAGCCTTCTACTGGAAGTGGTACTGTAGGCAGGATAACATGCATCTTAAAAAGGGGTTTAATTGGGCCAGTGATTGTTGGCACCTGATGTAATTAGTTAATAACATAGGGAGTAAAGGGTATACAGATGGGTATGGTAAACTTACATTTAGTGTCATGAGGGCGTCATAACCGGAGGGCCAATGGTAGGGGTGTACTGTATCAACGCCTACCCTAATGAGAGAGGGCAGTACTGGCAGATAAGTTCCACAGGTACACAGTGAGCATGCGCATGACGTCACAAGCCTGCGTCCATGCCATGGCTGTCGCCTACACTGCTCTGTCGGAAAACTGCACACGTGGTAATAATCTTAAAGCCTCTCCTTTCCTAGACCTAAGATGTTAAGGGCAGAGCGGACCTCACGGTTGCAAGTGCGTATGTCCGTGACGTCATCCGTTGCCGTCCCTGGCGCCCCTCGCCGAATCATAACAAGGATGGCAGGCATTTCTATTTGGTACACTTCAAAGCATCTCACTGCGCATGCTTGCCCTAGAGTAGGACGAAGTCACAGTCTCAATGTTTATTCTGATGCCGTGCTGTACCGTGCGCATGCGCTGTGTCTTAACCTCACTACTATGTTATTTTTAGAAAGTGTATTAGAGAGGCATTACAGATTGAATAAAAATAACATAAGAAAGCTACTATTCAAGCATATATAGTCACAATGGAGGGATAAACAAATCAAACAAACATGAAATGTGTTTATGTTAGTAGCATAGCAGTATTGGCAGATAATAGTCAATGACTTAATAGCACATAAAAATATGCTACAGGCATAAGAGTAACTGGAATATAATCATAAGTTATTATCAACACCAAAGAATATATCATAACTGCCATTATCTTTGTAGAGAACACATAAAGTAACCAGCTATGACATCTTTTGAACAGATATGAATTCTGAAATATACAGATATGTACTACATTTCAATGAATTTCCTTTAATAATCCTAACTGATTTTACAATCTAAATCATAAAAAGCCAATGAAAAACCTCACATTCCAATTATTACATTGCATTTACATTGTATAAATGATGCATAAAATCTATGCACCATATACATTCTGCAATTGAATGTGAACAATATCATTGCAAGCCAAATACAAACACAGTACCTCCAAACAAGTCAACTATTTTAAGCAATCAAGTAAACAAAAATCAATTAGCAATCATTATTTACATCCCTAAACAATTGACAGTCCATCCCGAACAATGAAACAATTAACTAATTCACGCCTGGAGCAGAACAATTTAGCATGTGAAAAAATATAAGTACCAACCGGAATACAAACTTTAAAACCAAGGCTAACCCTGAACACAAGCACAAAATATCAACAATTTCATCTATCTAATCTTAAAATACTTTAAACACACAATAAAGCAAAAAACACATGAAATAAAGCTTTTAAAACAACATCATTTCTTACCCTGTATGTATATATCTCTCTAGACATATATACATACATACATACAGTTGCAAGAAATGATATACCACAAAAAAAAATACACATGTTAAAAAAGCTTTTAAAAAAATTAACAAGTTAAATAAAATACATTTCTTTAGTTCACTTACCATTACTTGCCCCCAACGACTCCCGTTGCACACCTTACTCAAGAACCAATCCACCAGGCACAGGAACCCATAAAATAAAAAAACATAAAATAATAAACATTACACTAAAAATCTAAATCAATCCACGGGTCTTCTAATTGTAATCCATCTTCATCTTCATCTGTATTCTTCTTTCTTCTATCTTCTTCCAGGTGGGGCGGGGTCTTCTTTCCATCTTCGGCCACGACCTAGTCTTCTTTCTTGTCCGGAGGTCCTTCCTCCTCGGCGTCTGGCTTCAAAATGAGACGACATAGGCTTTTAAAGGCCTATGACGTCACATGTTCGTCATATGGTTCCCACGGCCCTGATTGGGACGTGAAAACCATGTGTTTTGGCCGATAAAAATAAAAATGATGACGTCACTTAAAGGCAATGAAAGCACAGCCAATCAGAATGGCTTTGCTTCAATTGCCTTTAAGATGACGTCATTAAAAGAAACATGGCCGGCCTCACATGGTATGATAGCCAATCAGAGCGTGGGAACTCCATCCCTACTCTGATTGGCTCTAGTATACCATGTTACAGAGGCTTGGGGGGAGAAAGGATGTGACGTCATTGAAAGCTTGTCACATGTGACTAGAGCCAATCAGAGCGTGGGAACTCCATCCCTACTCTGATTGGCTGTAGTACATCACATCCTTTCTCCCCCCAAGCCTCTGTCACATGGTATACTAGAGCCAATCAGAGTAGGGATGGAGTTCCCACGCTCTGATTGGCTACCATACCATGTGAGGCTGGCCATGTTTCTTTAATGACGTCATCTTAAAGGCAATTGAAGCAAAGCCATTCTGATTGGCTGTGTTTTCATTGCCTTTAAGTGACGTCATCATTTTTATTTTTATCGGCCAAAACACATGGTTTTCACGGCCCAATCAGGGCCGTGGGAACCATATTATGAAAATGTGATGTCATGGGCCTTTAAAAGCCTATGTCGTCTCATTAGAAGCCAGACGCCGAGGAGGAAGGACCTCCGGAGAAGAAAGAAGACCAGGGCGTGGCCAAAGATGGAAAGAAGACCCCGCCCGGAAGAAGATAGAAGAAAGAAGAATACAGATGAAGATGGATTACAATTAGAAGACCTGTGGATTGATTTGGATTTTTAGTGTAATGTTTATTATTTTATGGTTTTTTATTTTATGGGTTCCTGTGCCTGGTGGATTGGTTTGTGAGAAAGGTGCGCAACGGGAGTCAGTGGGGGCAAGTAATGGTAAGTGAACTAAAGATATGTATTTTATTTAACTTGTTAAAAATTTTAAAAGCTTTTTTAACATGTGTATTTTTTTTGTGGTATATCATTTCTTGCAACTGTATGTATGTATGTATATATGTCTAGAGAGATATATACATACAGGGTAAGAAATGATGTTGTTTTAAAAGCTTTCTTTCGTGTGTTTTAAAATAATTTGTCTATGCTGCTATGCTTTATTGTGTGTTTAAAGTATTTCAAAATTAGATAGATGTAATTGTTGATATTGTTTGCTTGTGTTCAGGGTTAGCCTTGGTTTTAAAGTTTGTATTCCGATTGGTACTTATATTTTTTCACATGCTAAATTGTTCTGCTCCATGCGTGAATTAGTTAATTGTTTCATTGTTCGGGATGGACTGTCAATTGTTTAGGGATGTAAATAATGATTGCTAATTGATTTTTGTTTACTTGATTGCTTAAAATAGTTGACTTGTTTGGAGGTACGGTGTGTAGTTATGGGGCATGAGTCCCAAATACAGTGCTCAATCTAAGTCAGAACTAGAACATATAATAAAGTCCATGAACTTATGGGAAGTCAGCCTTTTTGCATAGTAAGATATTGGACCCAGTGCTTAATAAATGCATCCACAATGATGTTATCATTTGAACAAATAAGTAAGGGTTAACATACCGTTAGTTTGCAGGATTGTGCTATACATGACCCTTTTGCTGCTTGCACTGTTACCGGTCATCAAGTCTCAAAGAGACATGCAATACTCACATAGGACTGCTTCCCTGGGTGCGTGCATCCACGCTCAGTGTACAAATGGTAGTAGAGGAGATCCAAGGATTCCAGCGGTGCACAGCTCGTAGAAATGGGAGACCAGCAAGGTGTTGTTTAAAAATAAACTTTTATTGGGACAACATGGTATGGGGGACACGCTCTGACGCGTTTCGGACTAGCATAGTCCTTAATCATAGAGCTGACTCGCGTCTTCACTTCCTCCTGTTTTATGCATTATACTCCTCCCACTTGCGTCATCGCCGTGTGTTTTTTGGCCCCAAAATCGCCGCAAATAAACCCCATTGGTTGCTGTGCCCCTTGGAGGATGCATCAGCTGTGCGCACACCCCTCAGGCGGCCCGTGCACGCCGTTGCAAGGCAACCGCCATACACAATAGCATAGCGAGCAATTAGTCACTTTTTAAATCACTCTAATTTAAATATGGCACAAATCACTTTTCTGTTAGACTCAGTCACTTTCTTGTTACAGCACAATTATTTTATGTTTGATGCACAGTTTTATTTACAGTCACAAGGCACAGCCATGGGCACGTCATTTGCACCTTCATATGCAAACCTATTCATGGGATTTTGGGAGTCCACTCACATTTTTGGTGATCACAATCCCTTTAGAGATAATATTGTTTTTTATCGTCGCTTCATTGACGATTTATTATTTATTTGGAATGGGGACACTGACACCTTACACAAATTCTTTGAATATCTTGAGGCAAACACATATAATTTAAAATTTACACATACTTATAGTGACTCACAGATTGATTATTTAGATCTACATTTATATATAGATGTTGGACAACAAATTCAGACCAGCATCTATAGGAAAGCAAACTCCAAAAACTCTCTGCTCAGATTGAACAGTGCCCATCCGAGACCCCTCATAAAGGGCATACCCAAAGGGCAGTTTTTAAGACTGAGGAGATTATGTTCCACTGACGAGTCCTTCTTGGTACAAGCTGATGATTTGAAGGGAAGATTTAGGGAGCGTGGTTATGGGGAGGGGGACCTGGAGAGTGCCTTCCAACATGCTTTACAGGCTGATCGTAATGATCTGATTAAAAAGAGAAAATCCAAGAAGTTCATTAAACAGGATGATGCTGTTCAGGTCCCACTCTTCATAACTACCTTCTCTAAACAGGCAGAGCAAATAAGGCATATTTTTCAAAAACACTGGGGGGTTCTCAAATTGGATTCAGAACTTGATGCATACTGTATACTGTACAAAAACCAAGAATGGTATTCAAGAAAGCAAAAACCATCGGTAATTCTGTATCTCCAAGTTTATTTAGCTCAAAAAACAAGAACACCACGCAGCTACCAAGGGGATTTTTTCAATGTGGTAACTGTAACCTTTGTAGGTATGCGAAACCTGTTAATCATTGAGAGATGTATATACTGGTCATATATACAAGATTGAGTCTTTTATGACATGTAACACTGATTTTGTAGTGTATCTATTGAACTGCGCATGCGGCAGTGGTTACATAGGTAGGACTATTAGATCAGTGAAGGTGAGAATTACAGAGCATATACGCAGCATCAAAAACAAAGATGAACGTTTTCCAGTAGCGCGCCACTTTAACGCATGTCCACATGGATCCATTAAAACACTCACATACAGTGCCATTGAGAAGATCTCTATACATCCCAGAGGAGGAAATAGGGAGGCACTATTAAACCGCCGAGAAATGTTCTGGATTTATGCCCTTGGGACAATGGCACCCAGGGGCATGAACCAGGACTGGGAATTGAAACATTTCCTTAATTAACTTATCATATTAATTAATATATCATCTATACCCTATTAGTTTGGGGGAGTTATGTATTTTTGATTTCAGATATTTTTCAAGGCACGTAGTGTTTTATTTTATTTTATGTTAAGTGCCCTCTGCATAGTCTCACAAAGGAACATGTACCACAATATGTACAATACACAAATCTCAATCATAATGAACAGTAATATGTCCCTACTTAGACTACAGGAAGGGCAAATATATATAAAAACTATATCATTTATCATATAAGCTCAGTAAATTATGTATGTAAGATATAGTCAGTACACAATATTGCCCATAGTAGTATATGAGTACCTCCACTGAGCTTATAAGATTCGCAAAATAATTTTTAATCTTCAATACTTAATGTTTATTGTTCTTGTTTTGTTATGTATGTCATTGATGTCACTGGACATGTTATACCATATTTATTGTATGTTGTTTCTCTTTCCCCCTCGTCCTATGGTTCCTCCTCCTGCCCCCCCCCCTGCCCGATCCGTTCACGTGGCTAATATATGACCATTAATAGCATAAACATTGTCATGCAAGGAAGACCAATGTTATGGTTTGTGGCGGTTGCTTAGCAACGTTGCCAACCCACGCGATTAGACATCTGATAGGCTAGACCAACAGCCAGTGAGGTTCCATACCGGCGACTCACGCGCTGCAGCACATAGCGCGATGGCGTAAGGGGGAGGGGCCTACACTCAACCAGCGCTACTGGGAAGAGCTATGCTATTGTGTATGGCGGTTGCCTAGGGGTGTGCGCACAGCTGATACATCCTCCAACGGGCACAGTAACCAATGGGGTTTATTTGCGGCGATTTTGGCGCCAAAAAACACACGGCGATGACGCAAGTGGGAGGAGTATAATGCATAAAACAGGGGGAAGTGAAGACGCGAGTCAGCTCTATGATTAAGGACTATGCTAGTCCGAAACGCGTCAGAGCGTGTCCCCCATACCATGTTGTCCCAATAAAAGTTTATTTTTAAACAACATCTTGCTGGTCTCCCATTTCTACGAGCTGTGCACCGCTGGAATCCTTGTTTGGAGGTACTGTGTTTGTATTTGGCTTGCAATGATATTGTTCACATTCATTTGCAGAATGTATATGGTGCATAGATTTTATGCATCATTTATACAATGTAAATGCAATGTATTGATTGGAATGTGAGGTTTTTCATTGGCATTTTATGATTTAGATTGTAAGATCAGTTAGGATTATTAAAGGAAATTCATTGTAATGTAGTGTGTCTGTATGGAGAAGTGTTAATTGTAGTACAGTATGGTTTTGATAACCCTTCTATATTTATTTGTATATTGGTTCATCATGTGTGTGTATATACTGTATATATATATATATATATATATATATATATATATATATATATATATATATATATATATAGATATATTCTTTATATATATATAGATGTATAGGGATTGTTGTTATATATATATATATATATATATATATATATATATATATATATATATATATATATATATATATATATATAATCAAAAAATAAAAAAATAAATAGATGATACCGTTCTGTGGCTAACGAAATGCTTTTATTTGTGCGAGGTTTCGAGATACACTGATCTCTTCTTCCGGCGATGTTACAATGAATGAAGCAAAAGGTAAACTTAAAACCAGTGTCTCTTGGAATGTTATCTGTGCTGTTCCCTCCCCCGGTGTGGATGTGTTTTATGGCTAGAGGTGTTAAATGGCTACTGAAAGCAAGTGAAGAAAGAGTGTATGTGTATCAGTGTGAATAAAAATGAATGGAGAGCCCACAGTATATACAGTGTTCTACACAAGGTGTGTGTGGAGTGGGACTGGATATAAATGGTGTGGGTGGGTGTGGAAATGTGAGAGTTAGTAGCACAACTAAAAGTGTGTGTGGATACTTAGTGGTCCCTATTGGTGTATAGGGATGGAAAAACATGGAGTATTAGTATGTGTGAGAGACAGCTGTGTGTGCATACATATAGCACAGTATGTACAGACATGGCCTTTAGCGCTTATGGGACGAGAGTTCACTACTGTCAGTAATGACTCATAAAATTTCGATCTCTGTTTAGGCCACTGCTAAGTGTCCCGAACAGTTGCATAAATTTGTAATCATGCAACCGTCTCTCTTTCGGGGTTTTAAGGTTACCTTTGAGTATGGCAACCCTCAGATCGTTCATCTTATGGCCAGAGTCAGAGAAATGTTCGCCAACAGGACTGTCTCTTGTACCACGTGTGATGCTGTGGCGATGCAGGTTCATTCTCTTGTTTAGCCCCTGCCCTGTCTCACCTATGTAGTAGCAGCCCCCTGGGCATTTCATGCACATGATGAGGTATACGACATTGCTGGAAGAACAGGTGAACCTTCCTCTGATTTTGTATTCCCAATTCCTGTGTGGTATTTGTATTGTGTCCGCTGTGTAGAGCATTGCGCAGGTTTTGCATCTTGGGTCCTGGCATGGTTTTGTCCCGCATTCAGTTGTACTGCTGAATACTTTACTCCTCACCATAATATTCTTGAGATTATGGGGTTGTCTGTATGATAATAAGGGTGCTTCAGGGAAGACCTGTTGCAGTCTTGTATCTTGTACCATCTGGAGGATGGGTTGTAGTTTCCTGGCGATCTTGCGTAGGGCTCCTAGGTGTGGGTTATATCTGACCACCAAAGGTACCCTGTCGCTTGTCTCCTTCTGTTTGTATTCAAGAAGATCACTTCTTGGTATTCTGGTGGCTTTGTGAATTTGCTGGTCTACAATTCTGTGGTTATATCCACGGTTTATAAAGTCTGATATCAAGGCTTTAATCCGCTGGTCTCTGTCTGCTGTGTCGGAGCATATCCGGTTGTATCGTATGGCTTGACTGTAGATGGTTGCATGTTTGGTGTGTGTCGGGTGGAAGCTGTTGTCCCTCAAATAGCTGGCTCTGTCTGTAGGTTTGCGGTATACAGAGGTCTGTAGTTGGTTGTTCTTTATAGTAATGGTGGTGTCTAGGAAATGTACTTCATCCGGGGAATGGGTGAGTTTGAGGTTGATGGTCGGGTGGAAAGTATTGAAGTTGTCATAGAACTGTAGGAGGTCCTGTTCGCCAGAGGTCCAAATCAGGAGGATGTCATCGATGTAGCGAAGGTATGTAAGGGGTTTCAAGTGACAGGTGGACAGAAAGTCACTTTCCAGTTTTGCGCAGAACAGCGAACAGCTCGCACAAATAAATGCATTTCGTTTTTTTTTGATTATTGAAGCTCGGCTAACACGGTACTGATACCTCTACATGGATAGATATATATATATATATATATATATATATATATATATATATATATATATATATATTTATTTATATTCATGTATTTATTTATTTATTTAGAATTATTTATTAATTGTGGGGCTGCTGTGCGTGAATTTTTTTTAGGTAGCCACGAGTGTAGAGATGCAGCGCACAGCAAAGAACTGGATCCACAGGACAGCCGCAGTATGGTAAAATAAAGTCCTTTATTGAAAAATCATGGTGCAGACAGAAATGGATGCAGGAAAAAAGCCTCTGTCTCTAATGCGTTTCACACCTATGTGGCGCTTCGTCGGAGAGTACAGTTAGGTGTGCCATACTAGCCCTCTTATAGTGGTCCCAATTTGCTAAATTTGGAAACCTCCGTGAAAAATCATGAACCGGAAGTGACGCGGCTATCTCGGTGAACCGGAAGTGACGTATCGCAATGCGCGAGTCAATGTTGTTTGCCGGCTGTCTTTGCCTTGGTATACATGTCATCTAACCTCGTGGGGAGACTGCCAAGGCAAGCTACAATGGAGGTTAGAGTCAAACCGGATATGATGTGGCCGTGTTACCAAACCGGAAGTGACGTATCGCTATTGTATGCACGACAGCTTTTGTTTACATGCTGTCTAGGTAGTCATGGCGACCTTGTACACAAACCCTGGGATAATCTAGGGAGGAGAAAAAATAGATAGATAATCAAATGAGGAAGAGTATGGCACAGATATCTTACTGAGTGGTCATTTGACCTTCATAAAGCAAGATATATTAAAAACAATTATAACATGTGTAATACCATATCAGAGGACCTCAGTATATATTGTTAATTAATAAGCATAACAATTTGTAGTCTATATTGGAGCAAGTTCAAGAGAATGAATATTATTATTCAGATTCAAGGAAGTACAAAGAGATAACTGAATATAATTGTTATAAGAGAGAGGATAACAATTTAAATCTATACCAGTTGATTAAACAAAATAAAATAATATATAATTGTTATAACAGTTTTGATTTTTATTGTAAAAAATGTTTCAGTTCCCAATCGGTATTTATACCCCCGGGTGCTAGTGACCCGAGGGTATAAATCCAAAACATTTCTCTTTGATTCAAAGTCAATTCTCTGTTACCTCCCCTGATGTGTTTGGGGATATGTTCCAAAGCATTGAATGTGAATGTTTCTAAAGAACCATGTGGACAGTCATAAAAATGTTTCGCTACCGGTAAATCTAGATCATTCTTTTTAATAGAACGTAGGTGTTCTGAGATTCTAATTTTTAACGGACGAATTGTCCTTCCGATGTATATTTTCCCACATGCACAATTTATTTTGTATACTACATAATTTGTGTTACATGTCATGAAATGGTTAATTCTGTATTTCTGACCTGTATGTTTATTAATGATTTCTGACAATGGAGTGACATACTTGCAATACGAGCAATTCCCACATTTATGGAACCCTTTAGGAGGTTTCCTATTTCTAGAATCTAAAGCAAATAAACTTGGTGATAAGTGATAACGAATAGTTTTGGCTTTTTTGTAAACGAACTTGGGGGTATTGGATACAATATTAGTAAGATCTTTATCTAGTTGTAAAACCCTCCAATGTTTTTCTACAATTTGTTTGATAAGTTTTGCCTGGTTACTATACTGTACGTAGTAATAAAGAGTGGTGTTTCTGAACCTTGTTCCCTTAATCTCCTGTTTTTGTATTTATCTGTGGAATTGATTAGTAATTGTTCTCGCTCTGTATTTAGAGCTTTTTCAAATGCCGATTGAATATCCACCTCAGGGTAGCCTTGATTTCTAAATCTCTCATTTAGTATCTCAGATTCTTCCAAAAAGGATTCCTCAGTGGAACAAATCCTTCTTAGTCTGAGATATTGTCCGATTGGAATACCACGTAGTAGTGGTTTCGGATGGCTACTGTTAGCCCTGAGGAGAGAATTGCGGGCATTAGGTTTACGAAACAGGTTTGTCTGGATTCTGCAATCAGTATCTATATATAAATTGATATCTAGATAATTAATATGATTAATGTATATTGATGAGGTAAATTTTAAATTAAACGAATTATTGTTGAGATAAGTAATAAATTACTGTAGTGTAGAGCAGTCTCCCCTCCATATCAGAATGAGGTCGTCAATGTACCGACTATAAAAAATAATGTTGTTGCGGAAAGGATTAGTGACACCAAAAATGTGAATATTTTCCCAAAATCCCATGTATAAGTTCGCATAAGAAGGTGCAAAAGAAGTCCCCATTGCCGTGCCTTGTTTTTGGAGATAAAAATTGTGATTAAACAAAAAATAGTTGTGTTGTAGAAGAAAAATAATACAATCTAATAAAAATGTGTTAAGGAAGTGAGTGACTGCTTGAATGCCTAATTCGTGACTAATAATAGTGTATAATGATGTCACGTCTAGTGTTACCCAGAAATAATTGTGACACCAAGTGATTTTATTTAACATAGTGAGTAAGTGGGTGGAGTCTCTGAGATAGGAGGGGAGTGCTCTCACTAGAGGTTGTAAATAAACATCCACATATCTCGATATACCATCTCCCAAAGATCCAATGCTGGAGATGATTGGTCTCCCTGGGGGATTATCCAGAGATTTGTGGATCTTTGGGAGATGGTGAAATATCGGTATGGTTGGAAAACGATTACTCAAATACTGACATTCCTGAGTTGATAATACCCGCAGTTCTCTACCAAGATCAATAAGGGTGTTAAGTTCAGACAGATAAATGGTAGTGGTATCCTTCTCCAATCTAAGATAACAAACCCTATCATTGAGTTGCCTCATGGCTTCTTTAAGATATTGTTCTTTCCACATCACTACGATAGCTCCGCCTTTGTCGGCGTTTTTTATGATTATTTCATCATTAGTTTTTAATTTATGTAGTGTGTTACGTTCTATTTTGGTAAGATTGTCAGGTCTTATACTGGAGAAGGTATATCCCTTAGCTAATATTTGCAAGTCACGTTTGACTAATTTTTGAAATGTTTCTAAAAACGGTCCTTTATTGTATGTGGGACAAAAAAGTGATTTGTTTTTTAAACCTGAATGTTTGCTATGTGTTAGGAATGTGGTAACATCCTCTACTTCTTCTTCCTCATGTTCTGCAAGCAGATCTGTCAAGTCTTGTATACTAGTGTGTTCTCTGAAGGAAAAGAGTTCTTGAAACATTGTGTCCATCAGGGGCTCTCAGGTGGAGATAGGAGCCTCTGGTGGAGACAAGGTAACAGTGGCATCATTTTTACTTGTAAACCATTTTTTTAAAGACAATTTTCTGATGAATCTCTAACATCAATGACTGTAGAGAAAAGATCAAATTTGTCATTCAAAGCGAAATTCAGACCCTTATTTAACAATTTGATTTCTTCATTACTTAATGGTATCCCAGAAATATTAATGAAATTGTTATTATTAATGTCTAAGTGTCCATCTTTCTCTTCTTTTCTTTCTGTCTTTTTTCTTTTGGCCGAGCGCCTTGTTTTTCTAAATCGTTTTTTGGGGCTTTAGATTCATATGATGAAGATGACTCATATCTCCGTGTGTAGGATGTTGATGATCTGTTGTCTTGTTCCCCCAGGTCACGGGAGTACCTCTCTGCGTCTGGACCTCTTGAAAAGGGGACTAATGGTGGACGTATTTCAATGTCTGATGTGTCTGACATGCTAGACAGTTCTGATCTGTTCTTTAAAATGGATTTATTTGGTGTGGATTTGGTTTGGTTCTCTCTCTCTCTGTGTGGATTTCTTTTCTGATTCTTATTTTTATTGGCATTTCTGTGTGATATTGGTTTTTGCCACATATAAACTTGATTAAATACATAATCCATCTTATCTCTCTCATATTTCTTTTGTTTTTGTGTCATGAGTTCTTGCTCCATGGTCTTAATGTGTTTGCTCAATTTTTCATCACAGTCATCAAAGTCATCCATGTCTATTAAATTTTTCAAATTCAATGTAGGTCTGTCACTGTTTTTGATGTGAGTTTTTTCTCTTCCATCTTATGTTCTATTATTAAATCGATCAGTCTGAAGGAACATTCATCTAGTAATCTAATCCATTTGGATTCAAATTCTTTTGATGGGAATCCAAAGGACGGTGTTTTTGTTATTCTTAAACCCCTTGGTATTCGCTTCATCAATCTGTAGTTTTCTAATGTTGTGATGTCCCACCACAGACGTATGTCGGTAGATAGGGCTTTTTCAAATTTGTTAAAGAACATAGGCAAGTCTATATCCTCATCATCAATTAACAGCGTGGAACCCTCAAAGACTTGTGCTGCTTGTTTGCTTCGTTTGGTGTTATCAGTGCAGTTATGTGCATAGGATGTAGATTTATTTTGACTGGTGTCTGAGTCCTCTGATAGGCACTCCATCCTGTCTGTCTGTTACCATGTATTTAAGGTATATGCAAGAGAGATAAATCTCAAAAACTGTTGTACGGTCCTCAAGTCCCAAGTAGTGGATTATGTAACTTCAATAGTCACGAGCTACAGCATCGACACACTTTATTCGAGCAAATGACCAGTTTGTACCTGGCAGATACCTGGAATCCGCCGCTGCTCACCTCTTGCATGCTGCGTTGCGTTTGCCTTCCCAGCCACGGTTCATGCCTGGCTGACGGGCGGCTGATGTGTTAAATGATAATGATCAGGATTTACTAGGCTGCAATGCTTCGCGTGTCCACCAGATGGCATAAATTCCTGACTTGTAAAGCGCCGAATCAGTAATGTGTGGGCTTGCAGGTGTTTCGTTTAAAAAAGATACTGTACCACAGTGTGCCATTGTACAGTAACTTGGCCTTGGCCTTGAGACTGAAGGAAGAGTTGCAAAAATGTATCAATTTAGGCTTTACATATTAAATAAAAACAAAGACCAGTTTCAGTTACACTATTCTCCAGAGACCCACCATGAGTGTTCAAGTGCAGCCCGTGTTCCAAAAACCTGACAGAAGTTATGCTTATTTGATATGGGCCGCTATTAATGCAACAGAGGATAAGATGGCAACAGTTGTTCAAATTTATCAGTATTTTATCGAAAACTATGACTTTTACAAATTTTCGCCAACTCCTCATTTGTGGAAGCGTGCAATAAGGAAAAGGTTATGTAGTGACCCCTGTTTTCACCGTATTGAGCCCCAATTTGTTGGAGGGTATTGGTGTGTGTCACAGGGTTTTTCCCGTATCTATGATCATGGAGGTGGCAAAAGGCGAAGCGTCGTGTTAAAACCAACTAAGAAGCGACAGTCCCTGCCAAGCAATGCACCAGCACCAGCAGCGGCACCAGCAGCGGCACCGGCTTCCGATAACGGACCCACCGTCAGTGACAACCCTTACCCTGAGACAGAGTCAGATTTCGCGGCCAGTTTTGATGAAGCTTGCATATACCTAAGCGATTTCCCGCCTCACCTGCTGACTACAGGTGGGCTAGTCCCCCTGCAAACTATCAACGTGGGTGATGAAGAAAGCTGTACTGGCAGTGGACCGGCGCCGGCGCAAGCTGAATGGGAAATAGTATGGTGAGTACTGTATTGTTGCCGTATTATTTTGGTGGGGCTGGCTGGGTACTTCTTTAGGGGGCTGACCATTACTGTACATTAAAACTTTTCATTTTGTTTTTCCTCAGAAAAGAAAACGGCTAATGGGGGGATTTCGATGGATAATATTGTGCTGTATGCTGATGTTTTCCGGCCGAACAGTATACTGTGTAATAAACCCGAATAAATAAAACTATGCATTTATTCTACATGTTCAGTATACAGCACTGTATATGCACATACTGTACAGTACATACAGTAAATGATACTACAGTATGGGCCGGCGGGGGGCGAGATGTGTTTGCAGCAGAGAGAGATCCGCTGCTCTCTCAGTGCAAACATCGGCACATTAAAAATTATTTTAAATACATTTTTATTTATATTGTAGATGTGCAGGGGGTCTCGGGAGCTGAACCGCACTGGTTTCAGGTCAGGGGACCCCCTGCTCCCCGAGATACAGCCCCCTTTATGTGGTGCCGGTATCCCTCTGCATTTAAAGGGACCGATAACGTGACCGCGACCTGTAAACCAAGCAGAGCAGAGGGATACCGGCACCCCCTAAAGGGGTCTGTATCTCGGGGAGCAGGGGGTCCCCAGACCTAAAACCAGTGCGGTTCTGCTCCGGAGACCCTCTGCACATCTACACTATAAATAAAACACATACAGTATATACAGTAAATAAACACTCGTTCTTTACCTTAGCGGCTATGCGCTATGGTAAAGAAGCAGCATTTCTGTATTTTTAATAATATTGTACAGTGAGCAGGGGGTTCCCTGAGCCAGAAATCTAAACTCAGGGGACCCCCTGCTCCTGCTCAATATTATTAAAAATACAGAAATGCTGCTTCATTATCATAGCGGAAAGCCGCTAAGGCAATGAAGGGGTTAACCCACCGTGCCCGCTTTATTGTGGGTGGCAGGGATGGGTGAGGGGGGTATTTGGCCCTTGATGTGAGTTTAGGACTTGCGGGGGGTTGCGGGTGCACTTAACCCCTTCACGACCGTAGCAGTTAATACCGCTACGGTCATGAAGGGGTTAAGCCCTCCCGCTACCCCCCCGCAAGCCCTAAACAAGCACCGTTGGGGCTAATACCCCCTTCACCCACCCCCGCTACCCACAATAAAAAAAACTCACATACAGCAGCCGCCAAAAAATAAATAAATAAATCTAAATAAAAAATAAATGACTATAAATAAATACATTTGAAATACATTTTTATTGATAGTGTAGATGTGCAGGGGGTCTCGGGAGCTGAACCGCACTGGTTTCAGGTCGGGGGACCCCCTGCCCCCCGAGATACAGGCCCCTTTATGAGGTGCCGGTATCCCTCTGCGTTCAAGACCCCGATCACGTGACCGCGGCCTGTTAAACCAAGCAGAGCAGAGGGATACCGGCACCCCCTAAAGGGGCCTGTATCTCGGGGAGCAGGGGGTCCCCAGACCTAAAACCAGTGCGGTTCAGCTCCGGAGACCCTCTGCACATCTACACTATCAATAAAAATGTATTTCAAATGTATTTATTCATAGTCATTTATTTATTTATTTATTTAGATTTATTTATTAATTGTGCTGCTGCTGCAAGTCCTAAACTCACACCAAGGGCCAAACACCCCCCTCACCCCCGCTACCCCCAATAAAAAAAAATTCACGCACAGCAGCCCCACAATTAATAAATAAATCTAAATAAATAAATAAATACATGAAGAGAAATAAATATATACTGTATATATATACTGTATATATATATAATAACAATCCCTATACATATATAGTATATACTGTGTATATATATACTGTATACATATATATATATATATATATATATATATATATATATATATATATATATATATATATATATATATATATATATATACTGTATATATATATATATATATCTGTAGATATACAGTATACAGTATATATATACACACAGTATATACTGTACACACACATGATGAACCAATATACAAATACATGTACTGTAGAATGGTTATCAAAATCATACTGTCCTACAAATAACGCTTCTCTATACAGTACAGACAATAATAATAATCAATTTAATAATCCTAACTGATTTTACAATATAAAACATAACATTCCAATCCACACAGTACATTGCATTTACATTGTACAGTATAAATGATGCATAAAATCTATGCACCATATACATTCTGCAAATGAATGTTAACAATATAATTGCAAGCTACTCTACCAGTAAATACAAACACTTCCAAACAAGTCAACTATTTTAACCAATCAAGTAAACAAAAATCAATATATACTGTAAGTACCAACCAGAAAACACAATTTAAAACCAAAGCTAACCCTTACAATACCAAGGATTACATCTATCTAATTGTAAAAAAACCTTATACATTATACACAGCATTGCAATGTACATGATGAACAATACAGTACATTCCCTGTATCTCCCTGCCTTCAGTGTAATCTGTTTAAAGCCCCCTCCCCCCTAATGTTTCTGTTAAACAGATTACACTGAAGGCAGAGAGAGGTAAAGGCCTAAAGCCCCCTCCCACCTAATGTTTCTGTTAAACAGATTACACTGAAGGGAGAGAGATGTAAAGGCCTAAAGCCCCCTCCCCCCTAATGTTTCTGTTAAACAGATTACACTGAAGGGAGAGAGATTTTACAGAAACACACATTAGGGGGGAGGGGGCTTTAAACAGATTACACTGAAGGCAGAGAGATGTTTCTGTTACCAGTAAATCTCCCTCCCTGCTGTCAGTGCAGTGTATGTAAATGTGGGGAGGGGGGGACCCAATGTGCATACTGTGAGGTCTAACCACCCTCACCCCCTACCCACATACCGTTACCCCCCCCTATCCTGGCCATGGCCCCTCTGCTTCTGCAAAACAGTCACAAAAATTAAAACATACAGTACAAAGTAATGTCCCCTAACCCCTTAATCACCATAGAGGTTATTAACCGCTACAGTCATGAAGGGGTTAACCCACCCTCACCCACCACTCGGGATGCCTACATACCCTCCCACACTAACCCCCCACCCCCCGTGAGGCCTAACCACCCAGTCAGTACCCACAAGGGAGGCCTACCCACATACCGTTGGGGAAACACCCCACCCCCAGTACCCACAATAAAAACAGTACAATGACCCACAATAAACAGCATTATATTTATTAACTACATTACCCACCCCCTGTGCTCCCCCATAAATACAAGATTTATCCTTTTACATACAGGGTTCATAACGCAGCCCCACGCTAGTCCCCGGTGGGCTGGCAGGGCACCTGGACAGACCTACAGTTTACCAGCAGCATTCCACAGGTTCTGGAGGCCTGCTGGTGGATCCTGCCAGCACCATGGCACCCAGGTGGTCTCCTTGGGTCACCGTGGGCCACAATTGGGTCTCCACAGTAGGCCCAAGGATGTCTGGGAGCCCCGGGTCAAACCCACAGGTGTCTGCGGGGCCTCGGGTGGTTCCCTCAGGGGTCTGGGGAACTCACGGGTGCTCACTACGGGTCCGCAGTGCCCCCACAGAAGTGGGACCACACATCATCATCCCCGCACCTACGGGTCGGCGGTGCCCCCACAGAAGTGGGACCACACATTGTCATCCCCGCAGACTACAGGTCTGCGGTGCCCCCACAGAAGTGGGACCACACATCATTATCCCCGCATGTGTCACCCGTGGAACCACCAGCCTGATACCCTTGGGATACCCGAGGATACCCACAGGTGGTCTCCAGAGGCCCCACGCAAAACCACGGAATCAAACCCTGAATGTAAAAAAAATAAACCTGGCCTATACATTCAATACATACACCCTCCCCCCCAACACCTACAGTAGAATAATGTGCAAAATAACTATTATCCAGATATGGATAATAGATTAATTGCCCATTATTAAAAACATTAACTAGCATATACAAATAAATAAAGTACTACTGACATCATCAATACAAAGTGTCCGTTGCCAGCAAAATCCTTGTCTTGTCCACAACATACATAGCAAATACAAAGCCAATACATTGCAATTACATTCAGATATCAATTAACCCCTTAAACACCTTATCAGATAATAACCGCAAAGGTGATTAAGGGGTTAAGCCACACAGGCCCGATACCCACCCTTCACCCATGAATTTGTACTGTGGCTTCATCATGCAACTATATATATATATACTGTATATATATACAGAGAGACAGAGAGAAAGAGAGAGAGATATATACAGTATATATATATATATATATATATATAATCAAAAAAATAAAAAAATAAATAGATGATACCGTTCTGTGGTAAACTTTTGCTTCATTCATTGTATCATCGCCGGAAGAAGAGATCAGTGTATCTCGAAAGCTCGCACAAATAAAAGCATTTCGTTAGCCACAGAACGGTATCATCTATTTATTTTTTTATTTTTTTGATTATTGAAGCTCGGCTAACACGGTACTGATACCTCTACATATATATATATATATATATATATATACACTGGCGACACACTTTATTCGAGCTCGGCTAGTCCCACGAATTCGGGTATACCCGGGTGTATTGAGGTTTGTGACTGTTTTCTGCCCGAGTGCATTGGGTTATTTTCCAGGCAGGGATTGAAGCATTTTATTCCCGCTGGCTGCAATACTGCACAGTATATATATATATATACTGCATAACAATTCATGAATTTATGCCATCTGGTAGACACGCGAAGCATTGCAGCCTATTAAATCCTAATCATTATCATTTAACAGATCAGCCGCCCATCAGCCAGGCATGAACCCAGGCTGGGAAGGCAAACACAACGGGGCTTGTCAGAGGTGAGGAGTGGCGCATTCCAGGTATCTGCCAGGTACATACTGGGTATTTGCTCGAATAAAGTGTGTCGGTGCAGTATATATATATATATATATATATATATATATATATATATATATATATATATATATATATATATATATACACACGTTATATACACACCCATGATAAACCAATATACAGTACAAATAAATGTAGAAGGGTTATCAAAAGCATTGTCCTACAACCAAACTCTTCTCCATACATACACACTAAATTAAAATCAATTTCCTTTAATATTCATAACTGATCTCTCAATCTAAATCATCACTAAACCTCTGAAAAGCCATTAAACAACTTACATTCCAATATAAATGATGCCTAAATATCTAGTATGCACCATACAGTATACATTCTGCAAATTAATCAAAGCAAGTAAACAAAAATCAATTAGCAATCATTATTTACATCCCTTAACAATTCACACTCCCATCAAGAACAATGAAACCATTAACAAATTCACGCCTAGAGCAGAACAATTAAGCCTTTGAAAAAATATACAACCAAGCCTATCCCTGACCTTCCACAAACACACAATACAATACCAAGGAATACATCTATCTAATTTTAAAATACTTTAAACACGTGTTAAAAAAGCTTTTTCAAAAATTAATAAGTTAAATAAAATACATTTCTTTAGTTCACTTACCATTACTTGCCCCCACTGATTCCCGTTGCGCAAGCTTACTCACGAACCAATCCACGATCAGGAACCCATAAAATAAAAAACCATAAAATAATAAACATTAAACTAAAAATCCAAATCAATCCACGGGTCTTCTACTTGTAATCCATCTTCATCTGTATTCTTCTTTCTTCTATCTCCTTCCGGGCGGGGCAGGGCGTGATCTTCTTTCCATCATCGGCCACGCCCTTGTCTTTTTTCTTCTCCGGAGGTCCTCCCTCCGCTGCGTCTGGCTTCAAAATGAGACGACATAGGCTTTTAAAGTCCTATGACGTCACATTTTGCGTCATGGTTCCCACGGTCCTGATTGGGCCGTGAAAACCATGTGTTTTGGCCGACAAAAAAAAATGATGACGTAACTTAAAGGGAATGAAAGCACAGCCAATCAGAATGGCTTTGCTTCAATTGCCTTTAAGATGACGTCATGAAAAGGCACATGGCTGTGCACACATGGTATACCATGTGTCAGGGGCTTGGGGGAGAAAGGATGTGACGTCAATGAAAACCTGTCACGTGGTACGGTAGCCAATCAGAGTATGGATAAAGTTCCCACGCTCTGATTGGCTACCATACCATGTGTGCACGGCCATGTGCCTTTTCATGACGTCATCTTAAAGGCAATTGAAGCAAAGCCATTCTGATTGGCTGTGCTTTCATTCCCTTTAAGTGACGTCATCATTTTTTTTGTCGGCCAAAACACATGGTTTTCACGGCCCAATCAGGACCGTGGGAACCATGACGCAAAATGTGACGTCATAGGCCTTTAAAAGCCTATGTCGTCTCATTTTGAAGCCAGACGCCGCGGAGGAAGGACCTCCGGAGAAGAAAAAAGACAAGATGGCCGATGATGGAAAGAAGACCACGCCCTGCCCCGCCCGGAAGGAGATAGAAGAAAGAAGAATACAGATGAAGATGGATTACAAGTAGAAGACCCGTGGATTGATTTTGATTTTTAGTTTAATGTTTATTATTTTATGGTTTTTTATTTTATGGGTTCCTGATCGTGGATTGGTTCGTGAGTAAGCTTGCGCAACGGGAATCGGTGGGGGCAAGTAATGGTAAGTGAACTAAAGAAATGTATTTTATTTAACTTGTTAATTTTTGAAAAAGCTTTTTTAATACGTGTTTAAAGTATTTTAAAATTAGATAGATGTATTCCTTGGTATTGTATTGTGTGTTTGAGGAAGGTCAGGGATAGGCTTGGTTGTATATTTTTTCAAAGGCTTAATTGTTCTGCTCTAGGCGTGAATTTGTTAATGGTTTCATTGTTCTTGATGGGAGTGTGAATTGTTTAGGGATGTAAATAATGATTGCTAATTGATTTTTGTTTACTTGCTTTGATTAATTTGCAGAATGTATACTGTATGGTGCATACTAGATATTTAGGCATCATTTATATTGGAATGTAAGTTGTTTAATGGCTTTTCAGAGGTTTAGTGATGATTTAGATTGAGAGATCAGTTATGAATATTAAAGGAAATTGATTTTAATTTAGTGTGTATGTATGGAGAAGTGTTTGGTTGTAGGACAGTGATTTTGATAACCCTTCTACATTTATTTGTACTGTATATTGGTTTATCATGGGTGTGTATATAACGTGTGTATATATATATATATATATCTCTCTTTCTCTCTGTCTCTCTGTATATATATACAGTATATATATATATATATATATATATATATATATATATATATAGTTGCATGATGAAGCCACAGTACAAATTCATGGGTGAAGGGTGGGTATCGGGCCTGTGTGGCTTAACCCCTTAATCACCTTTGCGGTTATTATCTGATAAGGTGTTTAAGGGGTTAATTGATATCTGAATATAATTGCAATGTATTGGCTTTGTATTTGCTATGTATGTTGTGGACAAGACAAGGATTTTGCTGGCAACGGACACTTCGTATTGATGAGGTCAGTAGTACTTTATTTATTTGTATACTGTATGCTAGTTAATGTTTTTAATAATGGGCAATTAATCTATTATCCATATCTGGATAATAGTTATTTTGCACATTATTGTACTGTAGGTGTTGGGGGGGAGGGTGTACTGCACCGACACACTTTATTCGAGCAAATACCCGGTATGTACCTGGCAGATACCTGGAATGCGCCGCTCCTCACCTCTGACAAGCCCCGTTGCATTTGCCTTCCCAGCCTGGGTTCATGCCTGGCTGATGGGCGGCTGATCTGTTAAATGATAATGATTAGGATTTAATAGGCTGCAATGCTTCGCGTGTCTACCAGATGGCATAAATTCATGAATTGTAATGCAGTATATATATATATGTACTGTGCAGTATTGCAGCCAGCGGGAATAAAATGCTTCAATCCCTGCCGGAAAATAACTCAATGCACTCGGGCAGAAAACAGTCACAAACCTCAATACACCCGGGTATACCCGAATTCGTGGGACTAGCCGAGCTCGAATAAAGTGTGTCGCCAGTGTATGTATTGAAAGTATAGGCCAGGTTTATTTTTTTTACATTCAGGGTTTGATTCCGTGGTTTTGCGTGGGGCCTCTGGAGACCACCTGTGGGTATCCTCGGGTATCCCAAGGGTATCAGGCTGGTGGTTCCACGGGTGACACATGCGGGGATGATGATGTGTGGTCCCACTTCTGTGGGGGCACCGCGGACCCGTAGTCTGCGGGGATGACGATCTGTGGTCCCACTTCTGTGGGGGCACCGCCGACCCGTAGGTGCGGGGATGATGATGTGTGGTCCCACTTCTGTGGGGGCACCGCTGAACCGTAGTGAGCACCCGTGAGTTCCCCAGACCCCCGAGGGAACCACCCGAGGCCCCGCAGACACCTGTGGGTTTGACCCGGGGCTCCCAGACATCCTTGGGCCTACCGTGGAGACCCAATTGTGGCCCACGGTGACCCAAGGAGACCACCTGGGTGCCATGGTGCTGGCAGGATCCACCAGCAGGTCTCCAGAACCTGTGTAAAAAGGGCTGCTGGTAAACTGTAGGTCTGTCCAGGTGCCCTGTCAGCCCACCGGGGACTAGCGTGGGGCTGCGTTATGAACCCTGTATGTAAAAGGATAAATCTTGTATTTATGGGGGGGCACAAGGGGTGGGTAATGTATTTAATAAATATAATGCTGTTTATTGTGGGTCATTGTACTGTTTTTATTGTGGGTACTGGGGGTGGGGTGTTTCCCCAACGGTATGTGGGTAGGCCTCCCTTGTGGGTACTGACTGGGTGGTTAGGCTTCACGGGGTGGGGGTTAGTGTGGGAGGGTATGTAGGCATCCCGAGTGGTGGGTGAGGGTGGGTTAACCCCTTCATGACTGTAGCGGTTAATAACCGCTATGGTGATTAAGGGGTTAGGGGACATTACTTTGTACTGTATGTTTTAATTTTTGTGACTGTTTTGCAGAAGCGGAGGGGCCATGGCCAGGATGGGGGGGGGGTAATGGTATGTGGGTAGGGGGTGAGCGTGGTTAGACCTCACAGTATGCACATTGGGTCCTCCCCATCCCCACATTTACATACACTTCACTGACAGTAGGGAGGGAGATTTACTGGTAACAGAAACATCTCTCTGCCTTCAGTGTAATCTGTTTAAAGCCCCCTCCCCCCTAATGTGTGTTTCTGTAAAATTTCTCTCCCTTCAGTGTAATCTGTTTAACAGAAACATTAGGGGGGAGGGGGCTTTAGGCCTTTACATCCCTCTCCCTTCAGTGTAATCTGTTTAACAGCAACATTAGGGGGGAGGGGGCTTTAGGCCTTTACATCTCTCTACCTTCAGTGTAATCTGTTTAACAGAAACATTAGGGGGGAGGGGGCTTTAAACAGATTACACTGAAGGCAGGGAGATACAGGGAATGTACTGTATTGTTCATCATGTACATTGCAATGCTGTGTATAATGTATAAGGTTTTTTTACAATTAGATAGATGTAATCCTTGGTATTGTAAGGGTTAGCTTTGGTTTTAAATTGTGTTTTCTGGTTGGTACTTACAGTATATATTGATTTTTGTTTACTTGATTGGTTAAAATAGTTGACTTGTTTGGAAGTGTTTGTATTTACTGGTAGCTTGCAATTATATTGTTAACATTCATTTGCAGAATGTATATGGTGCATAGATTTTATGCATCATTTATACAATGTAAATGCCATGTACTGTGTGGATTGGAATGTTATGTTTTATATTGTAAAATCAGTTAGGATTATTAAATGGATTATTATTATTGTCTGTACTGTATAGAGAAGCGTTATTTGTAGGACAGTATGATTTTGATAACCATTCTACAGTACATGTATTTGTATATTGGTTCATCATGTGTGTGTACAGTATATACTGTGTGTATATATATACTGTATACTGTATATCTACAGATATATATATATATATATACAGTATATATATATATATATATATATATATATATATATATATATATATATATATATACAGTATATATATACACAGTATATACTATATATGTATAGGGATTGTTATTATATATATATACAGTATATATATACAGTATATATTTATTTCTCTTCATGTATTTATTTATTTATTTAGATTTATTTATTAATTGTGGGGCTGCTGTGCGTGAATTTTTTTTTATTGGGGGTAGCGGGGGTGAGGGGGGTGTTTGGCCCTTGGTGTGAGTTTAGGACTTGCAGCAGCAGCACAATTAATAAATAAATCTAAATAAATAAATAAATAAATGACTATGAATAAATACATTTGAAATACATTTTTATTGATAGTGTAGATGTGCAGAGGGTCTCCGGAGCTGAACCGCACTGGTTTTAGGTCTGGGGACCCCCTGCTCCCCGAGATACAGGCCCCTTTAGGGGGTGCCGGTATCCCTCTGCTCTGCTTGGTTTAACAGGCCGCGGTCACGTGATCGGGGTCTTGAACGCAGAGGGATACCGGCACCTCATAAAGGGGCCTGTATCTCAGGGGGCAGGGGATCCCCCGACTTGAAACCAGTGCGGTTCAGCTCCCGAGACCCCCTGCACATCTACACTATCAATAAAAATGTATTTCAAATGTATTTATTTATAGTCATTTATTTATTTATTTATTTAGATTTATTTATTTATTTTTTGGCGGCTGCTGTGTGTGAGTTTTTTTATTGTGGGTAGCGGGGGTGGGTGAAGGGGGTTTATAAATGTGAGTTTATAAATAAAATAAAGAATATTATTTCTAGGGGCCCTAGAACAGAAGTTCCCACGCCAATTGCGTGCTCATTGCTCTTTTTTTACAATGTTGCTGGTCTTGCGGCTTTGCAGTCTGGCAGCAAAAAGCAGTTTGTAGTACTGAGTGTGAGATAAATTAACCAGTTCTTTTATTGCTGAAGTCGCCACAAAAAACTTTTATTTACAAATACAGTACAATACAATGGTGAAACATTTCAAGTGAACAGCAATTTGAAAACATCAACACACAATAATACATACAGTACAGTACAGTACAAAACTGTAGCCTTTATTAAATGCTTCTACAGTGGGATGGTGCGCAACCAGCTCAGTCCTAGAAGAGGGCAGCAAACAGGGCAGGTTTTCAGGACCACATTGAAAACCGTGCAACACACAACAACATACAGTACAGTATCCTTTGTTTAAGTACAGCAGGAACTGTAGGGCAAAACATGTACAGTACTGTACAGCACAATACAGTTCAGCACAACATTACAGTATGGTCTCACTGACAGTCCTCCACATTGTCCATCCATGGCCGATTCCTTGCATGGCGCAAAACGCCATTAATGCAGTCTCTAACGGTTCTCATTACAGGATCTGTAACTGCATAAAAGCGCCGCATTTCTTCCACAATGTTTTTCCTTAAATTGGCAGGAAGGGCCTTTTTATGGCGATTCCCATCGTAGTTCACTTTGAACACCCAATCGCAGTACAACGAGAAGGGAACATGGTGCTTAAAAATGATCAAGGCATACTTGTGGGGTACACCAGCACTCATCACCCTATACTTCTCCCTGAGCGCCGGTGTCAGATCGCACAGGGTGATGTCGGGCACCGTTTCGATGCGAGCGGGTGTAGGAGGTCTTTTGGGAGCGGGTGTACTTGAGGCGACGGGCGATGGTAGGGTGTCTGGGAGGAAGCTTTCCTCCGGTCGTGGTCGCCGGGTTGTCTCCTGGCGTGGTCTTGACGGGGTTGTCATGTCCTCCTCAATGTACATGTACATTACATCTTCTGGTGGGGGGGGTGCGCTTGGTGATGGACGGGGGCCAAAGGTACCATGCATCCCATCCATGTCACCCTCCTGCTCCGGCGTCGGGGAAACAGGGGCATTAACACCGAGCAAACGATGTATACCCACTATGTCAGCCTCTATCTTGTCCATCCGTTGCTCCACATGTAGCACCGACTCCAGAAGCAGATCTAGCTTTGCCAGCACAATAGAATTACCGGGGAGATCCACACTTATCCCATTCAGGATCCGGTCTAATGAGCTGCTTGTGCATGGCATCTGGAGATCTGGGGGGATGGGTGCAACGGAGGATGAGATGGGGGTTGCATGGAGAGAAGCGGCATCGATGGAGGGTGGAGGAGGTGGCCTGGGGATACCCGGTACAGGAGAAGCGGCAGCGATGGAGAGTGCAGGAGGTGGCCTGGGGATACCCGGTACAGGAGAAGCAGCAGCGTCGTCAAAGAGGGATGGAGAAGGTGACGTTGGATTTCCGGGCGAGAAGCAGAGTCGTCCAAGAGCAAATGAGACGGTGACCCGTGGATTTCAGAGGCGGCAGCATCTTCGGATAGAACCGGACAAGATGGGGGTGGAGAAGCCGGGCTGAAGATTTCCAGGACAGCTACAGCAGAGTCGTCGAAGCATATGGGAAGTGGTCTGCGGATTCGGTAGGATGGCTGCCATTCGTCTTGCGTACAGAGCACATTGCCGTATACCTTCTTCACATAATGAGGTTTACGTCTAGGAAAACCCTTAGCCTTTGGGGTCAGCAGAAGATTTTCTTTATTGGCCTTATCCTGTCGCTTTGTCCTTGGCGTGGAAACGGCTGCTGCCTTTCGCTTTTTCAGCGTGGCAGGCACGGCAGAGGTGAGAGGGTTCCTGTGTCCATAGAACCGGGGATGCTCCATGGAAGCAGGTGGCACAATGCAGTACAGTATCTGAACAAGGGCAAGCTCAGATAAAGATCCTGGAGTGGTGGACTATGCAAAGTGTGTGACCTTTTATGCATGGCGGCCAGGTACAGGTGTTGAAAGTGGGCGTACTGTAATGTGAGTCATTAACGTATAAATACACCATCCATTTTGTGGATTGACTGCACATTGAATACACATCGACTTAACATCGAATACACATTCTTGTGTTTGTATTTCTTTCTACTCGCAGCAATGCCTGTTAAGAAGATTTCAAAGGATATCAGCATGAGAATTAAGGCGATGTACACGAGCGGAAACCGAATTGCTGATATCCAACGCTGGTTAGCTGCTTCTGGCCTCGTTGTGCCATCAAACACTGTGTGCTATCATGCACAAGGAAAAAAGAGAGACCGCAAAAAGGCACCAAGGGTAACTAACGCGTAAGTATATTTATAAAACTTAACAATAAAAAATATAGAAAACTGTACTGTACATCTATATTTTTTGTGCAGCAGTATACACTTTTGGTATACTGTATTGCAATTCATCTTACAACGGAATATATACTGTATTTGTGGTAAATTTATATTTTTTGTGCAGCAGTATACACTTTTGGTATATTGCAATTCATCTTACAACGGAATATACAGTACAGTATATGATGTGTATTTATTATGATATAACAACAGTATATTTACAGGTATATACTGTAGTATATTTATATTACAACAGTATATACTGTATTTGTGGTCAATTTATATTTTTGGTGCAGCAGTATACACTTTTGGTATATTGCAATTCATCTTACAACGGAATATATGATGTATATTTATTATGATATAACAACAGTATATTTATATAGTATATTTATATGACAACAGTACAGTATATACTGTATTTGTGGTCAATTTATATTTTTTGTGCAGCAGTATATACTTTTGGTATATTGCAATTCATCTTACAACGGAATATATATGATGTATATTTATTATGATATAACAACAGTATATTTATATAGTATATTTATATTACAACAGTATTTACTGTATTTGTGGTCAATTTATATTTTTGGTGCAGCAGTATACACTTTTGGTATATTGCAATTCATCTTACAACGGAATATATATGATGTATATTTATTATGATATAACAAAAATATATTTATATAGTATATTTATATTACAACAGTATATACTGTATTTGTGGTCAATTTATATTTTTGGTGCAGCAGTATACACTTTTGGTATATTGCAATTCATCTTACAACGGAATATACAGTACAGTATATAATGTGTATTTATTATGATATAACAACAGTATATTTACAGGTATATACTGTAGTATATTTATATTACAACAGTATATACTGTATTTGTGGTCAATTTATATTTTTTGTGCAGCAGTATACACTTCTGGTATATTGCAATTCATCTTACAACGGAATATACAGTACAGTATATGATGTGTATTTATTATGATATAACAACAGTATATTTATATACTGTAGTATATTTATATTACAACAGTACTGTATACAGTACTGTATATTTTGTCTATTTATATTTATAGTACAACAGTATACATTTTTTGTATATTTATATTTACTGTATATTACAACATTACATGTACAGTATACAGTATACATTTTATATTGCTGCATATTAATAAAACAATATAATTTCTTTGCATTGTAGGGAGACTACTCTTCTGGTGGACAGAATAAGTGAGGAGAATGATGAGAGGAGTGCATTAAGGGTTAAAAACACTCTGTAGGAAAAGCACAATCTGAGAGCAGCATAAAGAAGATGGTACACATAATTGGATGGAAATATGGATGTGTGAGGTTAGTACTGGACAGTACAGGAGGTACTGTAAAGTAAAAGTGTTGTTTTGCAAACTGTACTGCGCTGTGACGCAAACATTTTTTATTCATTGTCATTACAGAGCGTACCCCATGATACGGGACGCAAACAAAATCAAAAGAGTGCTCCAGGCCCAGGCATGGATCGACAGCGGTGAGACTTTCCAGGATTGCATCTTCACTGATGAGTCTACTGTGTCGCTGGAGAGATTTGCAATATTTGCGTTCCACAAAAAAGGCCGCTTATCTTTGAAGCCGAAGCCAAAACACCCTGTGAAGCTGCATGTGTGGGGTGCCATCTCTAGGCATGGACCGGGAGGCATTGTCATCTTTGAAGGTACAATTTCTCAAATATAATGCCGCCTAATGCACTGTACTTGACTAGTGTTGCCTTACCGTATGCACTGTACTGTACTATTGAGCACTTTTCTTTTCTTGCTATAGGAATCATGAATAAAGCTTTCTTCCAAGACAACATTGTGCCCGCGATAGTGCGATACATCAGACGTGACTTTCCCAATGGTCATCGCTTCTACCAGGACAACGATCCCAAGCACACCGCGTCGACGGCGCATATCCTTGAGCGCGGCATCAACTGGGTGAAGACGCCAGCGGAGTAAGTGCAGTAGACCGTGTCCCATTTATGTTCCCCACTGTTTTTACTGTGTACTGTATCTCTTAAACTAATTGTCCTTTCTTTCCAATCACAAATCGCCAGACTTCAATCCGATCGAAATGGTCTGGCATCAGCTGAAGGAACATATCCGTAAAGTGGCAAAACCCTCCAAAAAGGACAAGTTGTTCAAAGCCCTACTGAGTTTTTGGAACGATGTACTCACCGTGGAACGATGCAATAAATATATAGACCATATTGCCACAGTGTTGCCCATTGTCATCGCGCGCAATGGGCAAGCATCAGGAAAGTAGTAGAGTGCTGTAGTATTGTAAGCACAGTATGATACAGGTAAGTATGGCACAGATTTTTTCTTTTCAGAGACAGCAGCAGCAGCAGCCATAAGTTACAGTACATAGCCATGGCACCAGCGGTTACAGTACAGTACTAGTCAGAGTATACAGTAGTTCCAGTATACAGTAGTTTGACAGTACTACAGTAACTGCCTACTAACTGCTCCATTTTTTTCTTTACAGAGATAGCTGCACCAGCCACCTACAGTAGTTCTGCCATAATACAGTACAGTATGCACATACAGTACTCTGCAGTACAGTAACTGAACTAAGTTTTTGTTTTCTTGTCATTCCAGGAAAAAGGGTGCCCAAGGGGGAGGGGGGCGTTGTGTCCCGTCAAATCTGCTTGTGCAGTCAAATGTACAGTATATAAACAGCAGTAATGATGTACACAAAACCTCTCCTCTCTCAATGAACTACTGTACCGCAGACACAATGAGGATACTGTTATGAAGGAAAAAAGAACAGGACGGGTTATTTAACATTATACTGTACAATATTTATACTGTATATTTATATATTTTTATTCTAAAGTTATTCGAGAATGTACTGTATGAGGACGAGGTGACTTTAAACCCGCTCAGACCCACAGAACGGATTGTGTGTTGCACGGTTTTCAATGTGGCCCTGAAAACCTGCCCTGTTTGCTGCCCTCTTCTTCGTTTTGCGCCATGCAAGGAATCGGCCATGGATGGACAATGTGGAGGACTGTCAGTGAGACCATACTGTAATGTTGTGCTGAACTGTATTGTGCTGTACAGTACTGTACATGTTTTGCCCTACAGTTCCTGCTGTACTTAAACAAAGGATACTGTACTGTATGTTGTTGTGTGTTGCACGGTTTTCAATGTGGTCCTGAAAACCTGCCCTGTTTGCTGCCCTCTTCTAGGACTGAGCTGGTTGCGCACCATCCCACTGTAGAAGCATTTAATAAAGGCTACAGTTTTGTACTGTACTGTACTGTATGTATTATTGTGTGTTGATGTTTTCAAATTGCTGTTCACTTGAAATGTTTCACCATTGTATTGTACTGTATTTGTAAATAAAAGTTTTTTGTGGCGACTTCAGCAATAAAAGAACTGGTTAATTTATCTCACACTCAGTACTACAAACTGCTTTTTGCTGCCAGACTGCAAAGCCGCAAGACCAGCAACATTGTAAAAAAAGAGCAATGAGCGTGCAATTGGCGTGGGAACTTCTGTTCTAGGGCCCCTAGAAATAATATTCTTTATTTTATTTATAAACTCACATTTATAAACCACTTCCCCCTCCCCACATTTACATACAGTACACTGCACTCAGAAACACAGGACAGGCCAGGGAGATTTAACACACAATAGGGGGTGTTTTTTTTTACATAGATTGCAGGGAAGCTTAACGCACACAATAGGAGAGAATTGGGGAGGGGGTTTTACATAGATTGCAGGGAAGTTTAAAAGAGAGGGAATTTTTCCAAAGCAGGCAGGCCTCAGGCCTCTACAGTAAGTGTTGGGTTGTTGGAGGGGGATGGCAGGATCAGACGCTGGCTCCTGCTGAATCTTGTCACAGTAGCCCGCCCAGGGGCAGATTAACAACACAATGATTAGATTAGGGTTGAATGAGCCAGCCCATTGACCCTTGGTCAGGGAAGGATTTAAAACTCTAAGGGAGGGGATGGGGTAGCTGAAATAGCTGGGACTGTACTGTCACATAAATAAATAATCATACTGTACTGTATGTATTATTGTGTGTTGATGTTTTCAAATTGCTGTTAACTTGAAATGTTTCACCATTGTATTGTACTGTATTTGTAAATAAAAGTTTTTTGTGGCGACTTCAGCAATAAAAGAACTGGTTAATTTATCTCACACTCAGTACTACTAGTAGGGGGTGTTTTTTTTTACATAGATTGCAGGGAAGCTTAACGCACACAATAGGAGAGAATTGGGGAGGGGTTTTTACATAGATTACAGTGAAGGAATGGAAGTTTAAAAGAGAGAGAATTGGGGAGGGGGTTTTACATACAGTACAGTAGATTACATTGAAGGCAGGGAAGTTTAAAAGAGAGAATACTGTAGGGGAGGGCTTAACCCCTTCATGACCGTAGCGGTATTAACTGCTGTATTAATTTTTAATAATATTGAGCAGGAGCAGGGGGTCCCCTGAGTTTAGATTTCTGGCTCAGGGAACCCCGTGCTCACTGTACAATATTATTAAAAATACAGAAATGCTGCTTCTTTACCATAGCGCATAGCCGCTAAGGTAAAGAACGAGTGTTTATTTACTGTATATACTGTATGTGTTTTATTTATAGTGTATATGTGCAGAGGGTCTCCGGAGCAGAACCGCACTGGTTTCAGGTCTGGGGACCCCCTGCTCCCCGAGATACAGGCCCCTTTAGGGGGTGCCGGTATCCCTCTGCTCTGCTTGGTTTACAGGCCGCGATCACGTGGTCGGGCCCTTTAAACCAAGCAGAGGGATACCGGCACCCCCTAAAGGGGGCTGTATCTCGGGGAGCAGGGGGTCCCCAGACCTGAAACCAACGCGGTTCAGCTCCGGAGACCCCCTGCACATGTACACTATCAATAAAAATGTATTTCAAATGTATTTATTGTCATTTATTTATTTAGATTTATTTATTTATTTTTTGGCGGCTGCTGTGTGTGTGTATTTTTTTTATTGTGGGTAGCGGGGGTGGGTGAATGGGGTATTAGCCCCAACGGTGCTTGTTTAGGGCTTGTGGGGGGGTAGCGGGAGGGCTTAACCCCTTCATGACCGTAGCGGTATTAACTGCTACGGTCGTGAAGGGGTTAAGTGCACCCGCAACCCCCCCGCAAGTCCTAAACTCACACCAAGGGCCAAATACCCCCCTCACCCATCCCCACTACGCACAATAAAGCGGGCACGGTGGGTTAACCCCTTCATTGCCTTAGCGGCTATCTGCTATGGTAATGAAGCAGCATTTCTGTATTTTTAATAATATTGAGCAGGAGCAGGGGGTCCCCTGAGTTTAGATTTCTGGCTCAGGGAACCCCCTGCTCACTGTACAATATTATTAAAAATACAGAAATGCTGCTTCTTTACCATAGCGCATAGCCGCTAAGGTAAAGAACGAGTGTTTATTTACTGTGTATACTGTATGTGTTTTATTTATAGTGTAGATTTGCAGAGGGTCTCCGGAGCAGAACCGCACTGGTTTCAGGTCTGGGGACGCCCTGCTCCCCGAGATACAGGCCCCTTTAGGGGGTGCCGGTATCCCTCTGCTCTGCTTGGTTTACAGGCCGCGATCACGTGGTCGGGCCCTTTAAACCAAGCAGAGGGATACCGGCACCCCCTAAAGGGGGCTGTATCTCGGGGAGCAGGGGGTCCCCAGACCTGAAACCAACGCGATTCAGCTCTGGAGACCCCCTGCACATGTACACTATCAATAAAAATATATTTCAAATGTATTTATTGTCATTTATTTATTTATTTAGATGTATTTATTTATTTTTTGGCGGTTGCTGTGTGTGTGTATTTTTTTTATTGTGGGTAGCGGGGGTGGGTGAATGGGGTATTAGCCCCAACGGTGCTTGTTTAGGGCTTGCGGGGGGGTAGCGGGAGGGCTTAACCCCTTCATGACCGTAGCGGTATTAACTGCTACGGTCGTGAAGGGGTTAAGTGCACCAGCAACCCCCCCGCAAGTCCTAAACTCACACCAAGGGCCAAATACCCCCCTCACCCATCCCCACTACGCACAATAAAGCGGGCACGGTGTGTTAACCCCTTCATTGCCTTAGCGGCTATCAGCTATGGCAATGAAGCAGCATTTCTGTATGTTTAATAATATTGAGCAGGAGCAGGGGGTCCCCTGAGTTTAGATTTCTGGCTCAGGGGACCCCCTGCTCACTGTACAATATTATTAAAAATACAGAAATGCTGCTTCTTTACCATAGCGCATAGCCGCTAAGGTAAAGAACGAGTGTTTATTGATACTGTATACTGTATGTGTTTTATTTATACTGTACATGTGCAGAGGGTCTCCGGAGCAGAACCGCACTGGTTTCAGGTCTGGGGACCCCCTGCTCCCCGAGATACAGGCCCCTTTAGGGGGTGCCGGTATCCCTCTGCTCTGCTTGGTTTACAGGCCGCGATCACGTGATCGGGACCTTTAAACCAAGCAGAGGGATACCGGCATTCCCTAAAGGGGGCTGTATCTCGGGGAGCAGGGTGTCCCCAGACCTGAAACCAACGCGGTTCAGCTCCGGAGACCCCCTGCACATGTACACTATCAATAAAAATGTATCTAAAATAATTTTTAATGTGCCGACGTTTGCGCAGAGAGAGCAGCGGATCTCTCTCTGCTGCAAACACATCTCGCCCCCGCCGCCCATACAGTAGTATCATTTATGTATGTGCATATACAGTACTGTACAGTATGTGTACAGTACTGTATGTTAGGGCTTATAGGGGTTGTTGTTATACAGTATATATATATACAGTATATATACTGCATTACAATTCATTATAGGGGACGGCTTCAAAGAGAACAGCTCGCAAGCGCCACCATGTGTATTTACAAGGCATTGCAGTATTGCAACCAGCCGGAATAAAATGCTTAAATCCCTGCCGGGAAAATAACGCAATGCACTCTGGCAGAAAACGATCAGAAACCTGAATACACCCGGGTAAACCCAAATTCGCGGGACTAGCCGAGCGAGAATAAAGTGTGTCGGTACTGTACTATGGTTGTATTGGAACCCAGGTAGAAGAACATTGTTCAAAAATAGTGCTCAAGTGACAAGATATGTAATAAGCAATAATTTCTTGATTGAAGGTGATAGGCTGGGTTTAAGGTATATATAAGTGAGTGAGGTATATATGGGTGAGTATATGTGTCTGACACCTGAATAAATACCCTGGTGAGTGTGGGTAATGGAGATATATGAGCCCCACCCCCTCACTGCCAATGTGGACTGGTACTGACAACTTGTTTAAAACACCAATAAAATACCTCTAAGTACTGTCTAAGCCCATTGTGCCTTCTAGAATGCGTGCTTCTGCCAGTTGAGATGATTCAGGTAGCCACGAGTGTAGAGATGCAGCGCACAGCAAAGAACTGGATCCACGGGACAGCCGCAGTATGATAAAATAAAGTCCTTTATTGAAAAATCATGGTGCAGACAGGAAAGGGTGCAGGAAAAAAGCCTCTGTCTCTAACGCGTTTCACGCCTATGTGGCGCTTCGTCGGAGAGTACAGTTAGGTGTGCCATACTAGCCCTCTTATAGTGGTCCCAATTTGCTAAATTTGGAAACCTCCGTGAAAAATCATGAACCGGAAGTGATGCGGCTATCTCGGTGAACCGGAAGTGACGTATCGCAATGCGCGAGTCAATGTTGTTTGCCGGCTGTCTTTGCCTTGGTATACATGTCATCTAACCTCGTGGGGAGACTGCCAAGGCAAGCTACAATGGAGGTTAGAGTCAAACCGGATATGATGTGGCCATGTTACCAAACCGGAAGTGACGTATCGCTATTGTGTGCACGACAGCTTTTGTTTACATGCTGTCTAGGTAGTCATGGCGACCTTGTACACAAACCCTGGGATAATCTAGGGAGGAGAAAAAATAGATAGATAATCAAATGAGGGAGAGTATGGCACAGATATCTTACTGCGTGGTTATTTGACCTTCATAAAGCAAGATATATTAAAAACAATTATAACATGTGTAATACCATATCAGAGGACCTCAGTATATATTGTTAATTAATAAGCATAACAATTTGTAGTCTATATTGGAGCAAGTTCAAGAGAATGAATATTATTATTCAGATTCAAGGAAGTACAAAGAGATAACTGAATATAATTGTTATAAGAGAGAGGATAACAATTTAAATCTATACCAGTTGATTAAACAAAATAAAATAATATATAATTGTTATAACAGTTGTGATTTTTATTGTAAAAAATGTTTCAGTTCCCAATCGGTATTTATACCCCTGGGTGCTAATGACCCGAGGGTATAAATCAAAAACATTTCTCTTTGATTCAAAGTCAATTCTCTGTTACCTCCCCTGATGTGTTTGGGGATATGTTCCAAAGCATTGAATGTGAATGTTTCTAAAGAACCATGTGGACAGTCATTTTTTTCAGTTTTATGACTGTCCACATGGTTCCGAGAGCCCCTGATGGACACAATGTTTCAAGAACTCTTTTCCTTCAGAGAACACACTAGTATACAAGACTTGACAGATCTGCTTGCAGAACATGAGGAAGAAGAAGTAGAGGATGTTACCACATTCCTAACACATAGCAAACATTCAGGTTTAAAAAACAAATCACTTTTTTGTCCCACATACAATAATGGAACGTTTTTAGAAACATTTAAAAAATTAGTCGAACGTGACTTGCAAATATTAGCTAAGGGATATACCTTCTCCAGTATAAGACCTGACAATCTTACCAAAATAGAACGTAACACACTACATAAATTAAAAACTAATGATGAAATAATCATAAAAAACGCCGACAAAGGCGGAGCTATCGTAGTGATGTTGAAAGAACAATATCTTAAAGAAGCCATGAGGCAACTCAATGATAGGGTTTGTTATCTTAGATTGGAGAAGGATCCCACTACCATTTATCTGTCTGAACTTAACACCCTTATTGATCTTGGTAGAGAATTGCGGGTATTATCAACTCAGGAATGTCAGTATTTGAGTAATCGTTTTCCAACCATACCGATATTTCACCATCTCCCAAAGATCCACAAATCTCTGGATAATCCCCCAGGGAGACCAATCATCTCCAGCATTGGATCTTTGGGAGATGGTATATCGAGATATGTGGATGTTTATTTACAACCTCTAGTGAGAGCACTCCCCTCCTATCTCAGAGACTCCACCCACTTACTCACTATGTTAAATAAAATCACTTGGTGTCACAATTATTTCTGGGTAACACTAGACGTGACATCATTATACACTATTATTAGTCACGAATTAGGCATTCAAGCAGTCACTCACTTCCTTAACACTTCTAATTTACACACGCCTCAAATCACATTTTTATTAGATTGTATTATTTTTCTTCTACAACACAACTATTTTTTGTTTAATCACAATTTTTATCTCCAAAAACAAGGCACGGCAATGGGGACTTCTTTTGCACCTTCTTATGCGAACTTATACATGGGATTTTGGGAAAATATTCACATTTTTGGTGTCACTAATCCTTTCCGCAACAACATTATTTTTTATAGTCGGTACATTGACGACCTCATTCTGATATGGAGGGGAGACTGCTCTACACTACAGTAATTTATTACTTATCTCAACAATAATTCGTTTAATTTAAAATTTACCTCATCAATATACATTAATCATATTAATTATCTAGATATCAATTTATATATAGATACTGATTGCAGAATCCAGACAAACCTGTTTCGTAAACCTAATGCCCGCAATTCTCTCCTCAGGGCTAACAGTAGCCATCGGAAACCTACGTGGTATTCCAATCGGACAATATCTCAGACTAAGAAGGATTTGTTCCACTGAGGAATCCTTTTTGGAAGAATCTGAGATACTAAATGAGAGATTTAGAAATCGAGGCTACCCTGAGGTGGATATTCAATCGGCATTTGAAAAAGCTCTAAATACAGAGCGAGAACAATTACTAATCAATTCCACAGATAAATACAAAAACAGGAGATTAAGGGAACAAGGTTCAGAAACACCACTCTTTATTACTACGTATAGTAACCAGGCAAAACTTATCAAACAAATTGTAGAAAAACATTGGAGGGTTTTACAACTAGATAAAGATCTTACTAATATTGTATCCAATACCCCCAAGTTCGTTTACAAAAAAGCCAAAACTATTGGGTATCACTTATCACCAAGTTTATTTGCTTTAGATTCTAGAAATAGGAAACCTCCTAAAGGGTTCCATAAATGTGGGAATTGCTCGTATTGCAAGTATGTCACTCCATTGTCAGAAATCATTAATAAACATACAGGTCAGAAATACAGAATTAACCATTTCATGACATGTAACACAAATTATGTAGTATACAAAATAAATTGTGCATGTGGGAAATATACATCGGATGGACAATTTGTCCGTTAAAATTTAGAATCTCAGAACACCTACGTTCTATTAAAAAGAATGATCTAGATTTACCGGTAGCTAAACATTTTTATGACTGTCCACATGGTTCTTTAGAAACATTCACATTCAATGCTTTGGAACATATCCCCAAACACATCAAGGGAGGTAACAGAGAATTCTCTTTGAATCAAAGAGAAATGTTTTGGATTTATACCCTCGGGTCACTAGCACCCGGGGGTGTAAATACCGATTGGGAACTGAAACATTTTGTACAATAAAAATCACAACTGTTATAACAATTATATATTATTTTATTTTGTTTAATCAACTGGTATAGATTTAAATTGTTATCCTCTCTCTTATAACAATTATATTCAGTTATCTCTTTGTACTTCCTTGAATCTGAATAATAATATTCATTCTCTTGAACTTGCTCCAATATAGACTACAAATTGTTATGCTTATTAATTAACAATATATACTGAGGTCCTCTGATATGGTATTACACATGTTATAATTGTTTTTAATATATCTTGCTTTATGAAGGTCAAATGACCACTCAGTAAGATATCTGTGCCATACTCTCCCTCATTTGATTATCTATCTATTTTTTCTCCTCCCTAGATTATCCCAGGGTTTGTGTACAAGGTCGCCATGACTACCTAGACAGCATGTAAACAAAAGCTGTCGTGCACACAATAGCGATACGTCACTTCCAGTTTGGTAACACGGCCACATAATATCCGGTTTGACTCTAACCTCCATTGTAGCTTGCCTTGGCAGTCTCCCCACGAGGTTAGATGACATGTATACCAAGGCAAAGACAGCCGGCAAACAACATTGACTCGCGCATTGCAATACGTCATTTCCGGTTCACCGAGATAGCCGCGTCACTTCCGGTTCATGATTTTTCACGGAGGTTTCCAAATTTAGCAAATTGGGACCACTATAAGAAGGCTAGTATGGCACACCTAACTGTACTCTCCGACGAAGCGCCACATAGGCGTGAAACGCGTTAGAGACAGAGGCTTTTTTCCTGCACCCTTTCCTGTCTGCACCATGATTTTTCAAAAAAGAACTTTATTTTATCATACTGCGGCTGTCCCGTGGATCCAGTTCTTTGCTGTGCGCTGCATCTCTACACTCGTGGCTACCTGAATCATCTCAACTGGCAGAAGCACGCATTCTAGAAGGCACAATGGGCAAGGTCACGTGAGTTTGTACCTTAGACAGTACTTAGAGGTATTTTATTGGTGTTTTAAACAAGTTGTCAGTACCAGTCCACATTGGCAGTGAGGGGGTGGGGCTCATATATCTCCATTACCCACACTCACCAGGACATTTATTCAGGTGTCAGACACATATACTCACCCATATATACCTCACTCACTTATATATACCTTAAACCCAGCCTATCACCTTCAATCAAGAAATTATTGCTTATTACATATCTTGTCACTTGAGCACTATTTTTGAACAATGTTCTTCTACCGTGAATTTTTTTTATTGTGGGTAGCGGGGGTGGGTGAAGGGGGTACTTGGCCCTTGGTGTGAGTTTAGGACTTGCGGGGGGGTTGCGGGTGCACTTAACCCCTTCACGACCGTAGCCGTTAATACCGCTACGGTCGTGAAGGGGTTAAGTGCACCCGCTACCCTCCCGCAAGCCCTAAACAACCACCGTTGGGTTTAATACCCCCTTCACCCACCCCCGCTACCCACAATAAAAAAATTCACACACAGCAGCAGTACAATTAATAAATAAATCTAAATAAATAAATAAATACATGAATATAAATAAATACATTTAAAATACATTTTTATTCATATTGTAGATGTGCAGGGGGTCTTCGGAGCTGAACCACTTTGGTTTTAGGTCTGGGGACCCCCTGCTCCCCGAGATACAGGCCCCTTTAGGGGGTGCCGGTATCCCTCTGCTTGGTTTACATGCCGCGGTCACGTGATCAGGACCTTTAAATGCAGAGGGATACCGGCACCTCATAAAGGGGGCTGTATCTCGGGAAGCAGGGGGTCCCCGGACCTGAAACCAACGCGGTTCAGCTCTGGAGACCCCCTGCACATCTACACTATGAATAAAAATTTATTTTAAATCATTTTTAATATGCCGATGTTTGCGCAGAGAGAGCAGCGGATCTCTCTCTGCTGCAAACACATCTCGCCAGGGGACGGCCTATAGTATCATTGATGTGCATATACAGTACTGTATGTACCTTAAAATAGAAACAAAATCTACATAGTGTGATAATGTTAGGCACAATAAAGTGGTTTCTAAGAAACTTAGAAATCTATTTGGGAAGGCTATAACACATATAACCACCCAAGAATGGTATAAACACCAAGAGGATTTAAGACCTTAAGCAGAGACAAACACAGGGATAAACAAAACACTTTTATCTATAAATGAATGAATTGGAGGCTTACAGAATCCAAAAGGATTAACAGCATAGGGAGTAGGTAATCATCCGATCATCCGGTCACTGCTACTGCTGCACTGCTGCACGCCACCCGACTGTGTCTCGAACATCCGTCACGTCACTTCCGGAATCCCGGCCGGTTGGAGATGACGTCACAGGCTCCGTGTTCTCTCTCACTCAGTCTCAGAGTGTGACCCTGAGACTGAGTGAGAGAGAACACGGAGCCTTTGACGTCATCTCCAACCGGCCGGGATTCCGGAAGTGACGTGACGGCTGTTCGAGACACAGTCGGGTGGCGTGCAGCAGTGCAGCAGTAGCAGTGACCGGATGATCGGATGATTACCTACTCCCTATGCTGTTAATCCTTTTGGATTCTGTAAGCCTCCAATTCATTCATTTATGGATAAAAGTGTTTTGTTTATCCCTGTGTTTGTCTCTGCTTAAGGTCTTAACTCCTCTTGGTGTTTATACCATTCTTGGGTGGTTATATGTGTTATAGCCTTCCCAAATAGATTTCTAAGTTTCTTAGAAACCACTTTATTGTGCCTAACATTATCACACTATGTATATTTTGTTTCTATTTTAAGGTACAGCCGCTCCCCTGGTTTTTCCTGTTCATACTGTTTCCTGGACCCTGAAACAGTCCATCTAAGGGTTTGAGTGAATTATTGTACCCATATTTGCACTTGTTTTATTTTTATTTTAATATCACATTGCATTTTTGTATATCACATTTATACACTTTATTTATTTATAGTATTAGAGCGCCATCTACTGTTTGTTTACAGTACTGTATGTGTATGTTAGGGGTTATAGGGGTTGTTGTTATACAGTATATACTGTATATACTGCACCGACACACTTTATTCGAGCAAATACCCGGTATGTACCTGGCAGATACCTGGAATAAGCCACTACTAACCTCTGACAAGCCCCGTTGCATTTGCCTTCCCAGCCTGGGTTCATGCCTGGCTGATGGGCGGCTGATCTGTTAAATGATAATGATTAGGATTTAATAGGCTGCAATGCTTTGCGTGTCTACCAGATGGCATAAATTCATGAATTGTAATGCAGTTTATATATATATACTGTGCAGTATTGCAGCCAGCGGGAATAAAATGCTTCAATCCCTGCTTGGAAAATAACTCAATGTACTCGGGCAGAAAACAGTCACAAACCTCAATACACCCGGGTATACCCGAATTCGTGGGACTAGCCAAGCTCGAATAAAGTGTGTCGCCAGTGTATACAGTATATACTTCATTACAATTCATGAATTTCTCAGCTTCAAAGACAACAGCTCGCAAACGCCCCCATGCGTTTTTACACAGCATTGCAGTATTGCAGCCAGCGGAAATAAACTGCTTAAATCACAGCCGCGAAAATAACGCAATACACCCCGGGAGAAAATGACACAAAACCGCACATCACCGGGATAATCTGAAATTCGCGGAGCTAGCCGAGTTAGAATAAAGTTTGTCGCCACTGTAGCTGTTTTGAGGCCAGTTCTAACCAGGTTTAATGAGATGTTAAATGACTGGTTTAAGAATTAAGGAGTGGTTAGTATAATCTGCCAAGTAACACATTTTGAACAAAGGAAATGAAATGTATAAAGGTTGCTGCCTGGACACTCCCTGGCAGACAGAGTCTACTTGACTTTGGTGTATGATCATACTATGTATTGAATAAACTACTTATTATCAACTGAACCCCGTTTGTCAATTTGGGACATTGACAGGCAATTAGTTGATCATTTTTTTTGCACGTGTGATAAAATGGAACCAATATTGTCCATAATTTAAACTGTGACAATCTCTTCATTTTCCAATCCTAACTTTGAGTCCACAATGGGTTGTAAAATCTTATTTTTTAACATGTTCTTAAGTTTCTCCTCATTTTCATACAGTGCCTCTACATCTGCCCTGTTCTAAACCGACATCCCAGATCCAAAAAGTCCTGAAATTGTAACAATCCATCCTTCTATAGCCTTTTTGAAGCGCTTGGTCTTCAAAATCCCTGATGTACTTTGTATGTTTTCATTTGATCAATATTCCTTTTCCAAAAGGAGAGTATCTTGCCATTCATAAATTTGTTATACAGGCATACCCCGTTTTACGTACACCCGCTTTACGTACACTCACAAGTACGTACATTTTTTTTTGTTGCACCATACCCCTGTGTATGTACGCTTGCTTCGCGAGTACGGACACAATGGGGCAGCGTGCACACCTCAACACTCCTGCAAACTCCTTCATGCTTGTCTTCATTATGGAGCGCTTAATCTCCCTGTTCCCTCTGCCCTCCCATCTGTCTCCGTTCCCCCTCCCATCTGTCTCCGTTCCCCCTCCCATCTGTCTCCGTTCCCCCTGCACTCACGCTTCCTAAAGCAGCAGCTAAACCAGTGAGTCCGCCCGTGACTCTGCTTCCTCCTTCTCCCCCCTCCTCCCTCCTCAGAGCTCTGCGAAGCTTTGCATGTGATGTGAATTACGGACTACAGTGAGGGAGAGAAGATCTTCTGCTGCAATCTATGCGTGTGTGTGTGTGTGTGTGTGTGTGTGTGTGTGTGTGTGTGTGTGTGTGTGTGTGTGTGTGTTTGTGTGTGTGTGTGTGTGTGTGTGTGTGTGTGTGTGTGTGTGTGTGTGTGTGTGTGTGTGTGACTGAGTGACTGTGTGTGTGTGACTGAGTGACTGTGTGTGTGAGTGTGACTGAGTGACTGTGTGTGTGTGACTGAGTGACAGTGTGTGACTGAGTGACAGTGTGTGACTGAGTGACTGAGTGTGTGACTGAGTGTGTGACTGAGTGACTGAGTGTGTGACTGAGTGACTGTGTGTGTGACTGAGTGACTGTGTGTGTGACTGAGTGACTGAGTGACTGAGTGACTGAGTGTGTGACTGAGTGACTGAGCATGTGACTGAGTGACTGAGCATGTGACTGAGTGACTAAGCATGTGACTGAGTGACTTAGCGTGTGACTGAGTGACAGTGTGTGACTGAGTGACTGTGTGTGACTGAGTGACTGTGTGTGACTGAGTGACTGAGTGACTGTGTGTGACTGTGTGTGCCTGAGTGACAGTGTGTGACTGAGTGACAGTGTGTGACTGAGTGACTGTGTGTGATTGTGTGTGACTGTGTGGGACTGAGTGACTGTGTGTGACTGAGTGACTGTGACTGAGTGACTGTGTGTGACTGAGTGACTGTGTGACTGAGTGTGACTGAGTGACTGTGTGTGTGTGTGTGTGTGTGTGTGTGTGTGTGTGTGTGTGTGTGTGTGTGTGTGTGTGTGTGTGTGTGTGTGTGTGTGTGTGTGTGTGTGTGTGTGTGTGTGTGTGTGTGTGTGTGTGTGTGTGTGTGTGTGTGTGTGTGACTGAGTGACTGTGTGTGTGTGACTGAGTGACTGTGTGTGTGAGTGTGACTGAGTGACTGTGTGTGTGTGACTGAGTGACAGTGTGTGACTGAGTGACAGTGTGTGACTGAGTGACTGAGTGTGTGACTGAGTGTGTGACTGAGTGACTGAGTGTGTGACTGAGTGACTGTGTGTGTGACTGAGTGACTGTGTGTGTGACTGAGTGACTGAGTGACTGAGTGACTGAGTGTGTGACTGAGTGTGTGACTGAGTGACTGAGCATGTGACTGAGTGACTGAGCATGTGACTGAGTGACTAAGCATGTGACTGAGTGACTTAGCGTGTGACTGAGTGACAGTGTGTGACTGAGTGACTGTGTGTGACTGAGTGACTGTGTGTGACTGAGTGACTGAGTGACTGTGTGTGACTGTGTGTGCCTGAGTGACAGTGTGTGACTGAGTGACAGTGTGTGACTGAGTGACTGTGTGTGATTGTGTGTGACTGTGTGGGACTGAGTGACTGTGTGTGACTGAGTGACTGTGACTGAGTGACTGTGTGTGACTGAGTGACTGTGTGACTGAGTGTGACTGAGTGACTGTGTGTGACTGAGTGTGTGTGTGTGTGACTGAATGCGTGTTTGTGACTGAGTGCGTGTGTGTGTGACTGAGTGCGTGTGTGTGTGACTGAGTGCGTGACTGACAGAGAGAGACTGACTGAGTGAGAGAGAGAGAGACAGAGAGACTGAGTGAGAGAGAGAGAGACAGAGAAACTGAGTGAGAGAGAGAGACTGCGAGAAGGAGAGAGCTGCTATACAGTACTGACTCGCGTGTGCGCCTCTCACCTCCTTGCTTGCTCCCATTCATTTTATTTGAATAAAGCCTACTGTATTTATTTTGGTTACAAATGCATTATTTACATCAGTTATGCACGTATATGATATTTGCAGTACAGTACATGCATTGTAAAGTGGAAAAAAGGCAATGCTTCACTTTACTGTAAGTACATTTTCACTTTACATACATGCTCCGGTCCCATTGCGTATGTTAAAGCGGGGTATGCCTGTACATGCCTGCTATCTCTATTCAACAATATATAATTCTACATTCTTACCTAAACTGGCAATCATTTGGTGCTCGTATACAGTATCGTATACAGTATACAGTATGTATCTCAGACTGGTTGCAATTTAAAATCACAGTTTAGGATGAAATGACAGGATTCAATTCTTACACACTGACTGAATGAGCCATTTTGTTAGGCACACAATCAGGATTTTTAAGATTTATAATGAGCACCAAATGATTGCCAGTTTAGGTAAGAATTATATATTTTTACATGCTTTTCATATAAAAAATAAGAAAAGGGAAACAATTTGGAAAGTAGTACTGCAGCTTTAAAAAAATATATGTGGAAAGAGCTTCATTAAATTGTTATATGCAATTTGAATGGCATCATGCAGAAAAAGTGTTTTAATTTTTTAATGCACTTCAAAAGGAGTACAGATGATACTGAGCAACGGTAGCTCCCCACTTGAAAAGTTAGCTCCCCACTTAGGCCTAGAATTTGATTACTCCAACAATACACCTACTCTTTGAATCAGAAGAAGGAAAGCCAATTGGAGGTTGGAGGAGATTTTAAACTAGAATGGGGGGGGGGTGAGGGTCAAGAAACAGATAACGAAAAAAATAGAATAGATGGGGAAATAGCAAGGGGTCATGGAGATAGAATGGGGGCGTGTGAGCTTGACAATCAGCGTGACACCCACAGTAAATACAGATAATACTAGAAAACCTCTAAAGACTAAACCCAATTGTGCAGAAAGGCAGGAGCAGATAAGATAATAGTACACAAACAAAGATTGTCTCTGATACAAGGCTCCTTCTGGACAGGTTGATGAACTGGTTGTATAAAGTTCCAGATTGGTAGGTGTCCTTAATCAAGTGTCTTCACTGATTCTGAAAAAACAGAAAAAAGGCACACCAATTGCGCAGTATATCACAGCAACAAGTCCCTGACTAGCACTTGCAGAATCCAACTCACAGAATAAAGATTGTCACATTCAGGGGAGAGAATCTACACTTCCTGTCCCTGCACGGCTTCCCACGGACCCCACGTGGTCTGGCTTGTAGAATTCCCCTCAGATGGGCAATGTTGATCGTGGATGTCAACGATACAGCATACACCAACGGTGAAACAGGGAATATGACAATACAAGTGTGATATGTAACAAACTTTAATAACACACTTAAAACACTTAAAAACCACACTCACATGGTATGGAGGTGAGTCATACGACTCACGGATGCCGTCCGCAACCTGAAAGTTCCCCGATCTGCAGCAGCGAGACTAACTGCACGCGCCACCTGCTACCGGCAAGCGGGTGACGTCAGCGATGCAGGAAGTCCTCCCTTTGTCTGGAACTATGGTGGCCGTATCGGGTCAAATCACTAAGCTCCTCCTCCCTACACGTTTCATGACACTAGGTCACTTCCTCAGGGGATACCGGAGCTTAGCTAATGGAACACTTAAATACATACCCCAATTAAGAGACCTTCCTACAAAGGGGAGCTACTACGGATGGAAAGCAACCTATATCACACAAAAATCAGCAATCTCACATCGTGAGGCTGGTGGGGTCAATTTGTGAACATACATTAAGTTCTAATCCATTCAACGCTTAAAAAATGTATACAGTAATACACATTGCAGGGAAATAAAAAAGGTTAAGAACATAAAAATCTTATAGATCATTAAATGAATAATAAAAAATGGACAAATATTGGACATACAATGAATGAAATCTCATACGCATTATGCAAAGAAATAATCAAGGATCTTGCAAAAATGCCGCCAGATCAAATTCGATGTTAAGACCTAGGGGGGACAGAGTTTTAATACATAGATCCAATAACTCTCACGTTTGGATACTGCATTTAATCTGTCCCCCCCACACCAACAGCCCTTGGGATTGTCGATTCCCATACATACCAATCCCTCAGGGTTCTGGCCATGGTGTATTTTGAAATGGTTAGAGACGCTATGAGTCTCAAGGCCCCTCTTAATGTTATACACATATTCGGCAAACCTTCGTTTGAGGGGCCTCCCCGTGTGGCCCACATATTGTAGCCTGCACGGACATTCCAATAAGTAATCACAAAAATTGGTCCTACAGTTTATGAAAGTGTTGATGTTAAAACTTGCCCCTGTTACATTTGATTTAAAATGTTTACTTTTTTTACTATGCTTACATCCAATGCAATTGGGGCATGTATAATATCCCTTAAGATCATTGAGCCAGGTTACATGGCGATCCCTTAAGCCATCAATAGGACAACTGGGGGATAAGGTGGATTTTAGATTTCTAGCCCTTCTATATACAATCTTTGGTTTAGTAGGGAGGATGGTTTTCAAGATCGGATCTCTCTGGAGGATACTCCAATGTTTATTTAGAGTCTTGTTTATGACTGTAGCCAAACCACTGTATTGTGTGATAAAAAATGGAAACTGACCCTGTGTTGTTGGGACAGGGGCAGGATTCTTTTACAAATCAGTGTGGCTCTGTCGATTTGATTAACCTCCGAAATGGCCTGATCCAATTCACGGCCATTGTACTCACGTTCTAGAAACCTACTTTTTAAAACTTTAACCTGCGGTTGGTAGACCGTGTTTTCAGAGCAATTCCTCCGTATTCGCAATGCTTTGCCTTTAGGTATATTCCGCAACCACTGAGGGTGGTGGTGGCTCGATGCCAGTAGATAAGTGTTGGCATCCACTTCTTTGTGGAAGGTCTTAGTACGGATGATGTTATTGATAACATAGAGGGTGAGATCAAGGAAATGAATATTAGATCTACTATGGTTAAACGTAAATTTAAATTCCATGTCTTGGTGTTGAGATATGACTTGAACTGTTCCAGCTCATCGAATGACCCCTTCCAGAAACACAGCACATCATCGATGTATCTCTTCCAGAGCACCAGGTTTGCACTGAATGGGTTGGAGGACCAAATGTGGTCCTCCTCCCAAACTGACATGAATAAGTTGGCATAACTAGGTGCAAACCTGGTGCCCATGGCAGTGCCGCATGTCTGGAGGAAAAATTCATGGTCATAACTGAAAAAATTATGAGTCAGAATGAATCTGATCCTGTCCAGGATGAACTGTCTCAGTTTGTCATCCATCCCAACATCTTTATCCAAGACTCTTCTAATCGCATCTAATCCCATCTAATGTTCAATCACAGTATATAACGAGACCACGTCACAAGTTACCCAGCAAAAATCGTCCATCCAGGCGATATCTTGCACTAGGGTCAATACTTGTGAAGTGTCTCTCAAATACGACGGGACTTGAACTACATGTTTTTGAAGAAGGTCATCTAGGAATTGGGAAAGGTTTGAGGTGAGGGAACGGATCCCTGAAATTATTGGGCGGCCAGGGGGTCTGGTAAGGTTCTTGTGGATCTTCGGGATGAAATAGAAAACCGAAATTCTAGGTTGTTCAACTATTAGAAATTCCTGTTCCCATGTAGTTATGATTCCATCCTTAAGACCCTGATCCAGAAGAACCACCATTTCTTCTTTAAATGGGATGGTGGGATTTGTTTCCAACTTCTGGTACGTGATGACGTCTCCCAATATTCTAAGTGACTCCTCCTCATAGTAAGAGGAATTCATCACGACCACTCCTCCCCCTTTATCTGCTGCCTTGATCACTATTTTAGTATTTGACTCAAGGGATTTCACAGCCTCTTTTTCCTCCTTGCTAAGATTTTGTCTATGACACTTAAAATCTATGCTTGCTGCTTCTAGATCTGAAATTACCATCTCAGCAAAGGTATCGACAAAGTTGCCCTTCATTCCTTTAGGATAGAAGGTCGATGGTTTCTTAAATGGAGTTAGAGGGGGCTTTATTGCCTGATTGTTTACACTTGGCAATATTACCGATCTACTAACTGCATCTTTCAAATAGTATTTTTTAAGAGTGATCTTCCTCGGAAACTTATGGACATCAACAAAGGTATTAAAGATGTTTGGTCCATTGACAGGGGCAAAGTTAAGACCCCGGGATAGAACATCCAGTTCTGCTTGTTTCAGAGGAACATCACTGATATTGAATACATTACTTGTTACCAATCTCTCCCTTGGTCTATTCTTCTTCTTTCTCTTTCTCTTCCTTGTCCCTCCTCTCTTTCCTCTAAATCTTCCATTCTTGACCTTTTCCTTTCAATTCTTATTTGGTCTTGTCTGCCTGTTTGAGTTCTGGGGCCCCTCCATTTCTCCAGCAGTGGTGCTCGGCCCTGGCGCTGATCTAAAAAAGAAGAATTGTGTTTTTTTGTTACACAATGACCTCCATATGGCCTGTCTATAGGGGATCTGTCACGATAATAATGGCCTCCATGTGATCTGTCAACAGGAGACCTATCACGATGCTCACGTCCTGTAGTAAATTTCTCATCCACATATTCCCCAGATGCTCCCTGATCAACTAGGTTTTGTTTATTTGATTTCTTTTTGCCCTTATTAGAAATGGCAGTGGATTTAACATCCTGTTTTGACAGCGAATCTCCTTTTCTCTCCAATATGGGATTTTCTATTTGATCACTTTTAGTGGAATCAATTCTGGTTCTGGGGATATTTGATGTTTGGGCTGCTTCAAGCCCACCAATATCTACTTCGCTAATCGTGATAACCTTTTCTGTTTTCCAATTTCTTTGCTTATTTTCATCGTCATCCTTTTTATCTCTTAAAAACATTTTATGTTTAGTCAAATTCACTTCTTTCTCCGTTTTCTCTATTTTTAAAGATGTTTTTTCTTCTAAGCTCTTATACTCTGGAAGCTCTGTAAATGGTTCCAATTGTTCTTTAATTGAATTGATTTGCCCATCCAGAGCCTCCATTGTAACGGCTCTATGTTTAATTAGGAGTAGCATGAGATTAACTGAACATGTGTCCAATATACAATTCCATTCCTTTAAAAATTCTTCATCTTCATAATCTGATGTAGGAGGTTTTTAAACTCTAAATCCTCTGGGGATCCTTTTGTTCTCAAGATATTGCTTGAGCGTAAAGGTCTCCCAGATTTGTCTCATCTCCTGTGTCATCAACTTCTCCAATTTGGAAAATTGAGTATCAAGGCTATCTTTATCTGTCTCCATAAGATCATTAGTGTCACTAAAGAAACCTGCTAAATTTTGCCCTCTCAGTGCTCTATTGGTAAATAATGCCATAATAAATGTGGTCTGTGGCTAAGGGATTAATGGAACAAAAAATCTGAGCAAACAAACAATTTTAAACCCTCTAAAAAGCGCTAACCTACAATGGGTATGAAAATCAGTGAATAATTATTATCAAAAATATATTGATAAATAATACAGTGAAAAAAGCAGCCTAGAGGAACAACAACCAACAGATCATTCCTAATCTGATAAAACAATTACACATACAAAAGAGTGTCCCCGGCGCTCAAACTCAGTCCAAAATACCGTACTCAAACAAAGATAGTCTCTGATACAAGGCTCCTTCTGGACAGGTTGATGAACTGGCTGGATAAAGTTCCAGATGGGTAGGTGTCCTTAATCAAGTGTCTTCACTGATTCTGAAAAAACTGAAAAAAGGCACACCAATTGCGCAGTATATCACAGAAACAAGTCCCTGACTAGAACTTGCAGAATCCTACTCACAGAATAAAGATTGTCACTTTCAGGGGAGAGAATCTGTATACACTTCCCGTCCCTGCACGGCTTCCCATGGACCCCACGTGGTCTGGCTTGTAGAATTCCCCTCAGATGGGCGATGTTGATCGTGGATGTCAATGATACAGCATACACAACGGTGAAACAGGGAATATGACAATACAAGTGTGATACTGCACCGACACACTTTATTCGAGCAAATACCCAGTATGTACCTGGCAGATACCTGGAATGTGCCGCTCCTCACCTCTGACAAGCCCCGTTGCGTTTGCCTTCCCAGCCTGGGTTCATGCCTGGCTGACGGGCGGCTGATCTGTTAAATGATAATGATTAGGATTTAATAGGCTGCAATGCTTCGCGTGTCTACCAGATGGCATAAATTCATGAATTGTAATGCAGTATATATATATATACTGTGCAGTATTGCAGCCAGTGGGAATAAAATGCTTTAATCCCTGCCTGGAAAATACATCAATGCACTCGGGCAGAAAACAGTCACAAACCTCAATACACCCGGGTATACCCGAATTCGTGGGACTAGCCGAGCTCGAATAAAGTGTGTCGCCAGTGTATGTAACAAACTTTAATAACACACTTAAAACACTTAAAAACCACACTCACATGGTATGGAGGTGACTCATACGACTTACGGATGCCGTCCGCAACCTGAAAGTTCCCCGATCTGCAGCAGAGAGACTAACTGCACGCGCCACCTGCTACCGGCAAGCGGGTGACGTCAGCGATGCAGGAAGTCCTCCCTGTGTCTGGAACTACGGTGGCTGGATCGGGTCAAATCACTAAGCTCCTCCTCCCTACGCGTTTCATGACACTAGGTCACTTCCTCAGGGGATACCGGAGCTTAGCTAATGGAACACTTAAATACATACCCCAGTTAAGAGACCTTCCTACAAAGGGGAGGTACTACAGATGGAAAGCAACCTATATCACACAAAAATCCGCAATCTCACATCGTGAGGCTGGTGGGGTCAATTTGTGAACATACATTAAGTTCTAATCCATTCAACGCTTAAAAAATGTATACAGTAATACACATTGCAGGGAAATAAAAAAGGTTAAGAACATAAAAATCTTATAGATCATTAAATGAATAATAAAAAATGGACAAATATTGGACATACAATGCATGAAATCTCATACGCATTATACAAAGAAATAATCAAGGATCTTGCAAAAATGCTGCCAGATCAAATTCGATGTTAAGACCTAGGGGGGACAGAGTTTTAATACATAGATCCAATAACTCTCACGTTTGGATACTGCATTTAATCTGTCCCCCCCACGCCAACAGCCCTTGGGATTGTCGATTTCCATACATACCAATCCCTCAGGGTTCTGGCCATGGTGTATTTTGAAATGGTTAGAGACGCTATGAGTCTCAAGGCCCCTCTTAATGTTATACACATGTTCAGCAAACCTTCGTTTGAGGGGCCTCCCCGTGCGGCCCACATATTGTAGCCCGCACGGACATTCCAATAAGTAAACACAAAAATTGGTCCTACAGTTTATGAAAGTGTTGATGTTGCTTGCTCCCATTCATTTTATTTGAATAAAGCCTACTGTATTTATTTTGGTTACAAATGCATTATTTACATCAGTTATGCACGTATATGATGTTTGCAGTACAGTACTTGCATTGTAAAGTGGAAAAAAGGCAGTGCTTCACTTTAAGTACATTTTCACTTTACATACATGCTCCGGTCCCATTGCGTATGTTAAAGCGGGGTATGCCTGTACATGCCTGCTATCTCTATTCAACAATATATAATTCTACATTCTTACCTAAACTGGCAATCATTTGGTGCTCGTATACAGTAAATGTATCTCAGACTGGTTGCAATTTAAAATCACAGTTTAGGATGAAATGACAGGATTCAATTCTTACACACTGACTGAATGAGCCTTTATGTTAGGCACACAATCAGGATTTTTAAGATTTATAACGAGCACCAAATGATTGCCAGTTTAGGTAAGAATTATATATTGTTACATGCTTTTCATATAAAAAATAAGAAAAGGGAAACCATTTGGAAAGAAGGCTGCTTTAAAAAAATTATGTGGAAAGAGCTTCATTAAATTGTTCAATGCAATTTGAATGGCATCATGCAGAAAAAGTGTTTTAATTTTTTAGTGCGCTTCAAAAGGAGTACAGATGATACCGAGCAACGGTAGCTCCCCATTTGAAATGGTAGCTCCCCACTTAGGCCTAGAATTTGATTACTCCAACAATAAACCTACTCTTTGAATCAGAAGAAGGAAAGCCAATTGGAGGTTGGAGGAGATTTTAAACTAGAATGGGGGGGGGGATGAGGGTCAAGAAACAGATAACGAACAAAATAGAATAGATGGGGAAATAGCAAGGGGTCATGGAGATAGAATGGGGGCGTGTGAGTTTGACAATCAGCGTGACACCCACAGTAAATACAGATAATACTAGAAAACCTCTAAAGACTAAACCCAATTGTGCAGAAAGGCAGGAGCAGATAAGTTAATAGTACAGACTGAAAAAAAACTGAAATGCATGATTGCTAATGCAAGAAGCCTGACAGATAAAATGGGGGAGCTTGAATTAATAGCTGCAAGGGAGCAGTATGATATCATAGGCATTACTGAAACATGGTGGGATGAAACTCATGACTGGGCAGTTAATTTAGAGGGTTTTTCCCTTTTGCGGAAGGATTGAGCAAATAGAAGATGAGGTGGAGTATTTTTATATCTTAAACCGGATCTAAAACCTATTATAAGGGATGATGTTTATGAAGGGAATTATGAAAATTTAGAGACCTGATAGAAATTAGCAGTGGAGGTAAAAGTATAAAGATAATGTGTGTAGGGATATGCTATAAACCACCAAATATCTGTGAGAGTGAGGAAGCAAAAATATTTTTGCAAATGGAGAAGGCATCAAAACTACAGCTGCAGCGGCCGTTATACTAAAACTTCGCCCGGTGTACAGCTCGGAATACCACTGTCATGGCGTGGGATATTTTCCAACCATACCGCCATTGACTCTGGTTTCTATCGGGTGCAGAAAATTGCATTGTAGCGCTGTCTGCAATACCGTCTAGAAACTCAAGTGGGCAATCGCGATTTGTTGTCTTAAAAATCTAATAGCAGTTCAACCTACACAGTGCAGCCGTACAGTTCTGCAAGTCTGTGTGTGTGTGTACAGTAATTGTAATTTGCAGATTTATATTTGAAGCAGAGACTAACGTTACAAGTTCATACTGTGTACTGCACCGACACACTTTATTCGAGCAAATACCCGGTATGTACCTGGCAGATACCTGGAATGCGCCGCTCCTCACCTCTGACAAGCCCCGTTGCATTTGCCTTCCCAGCCTGGGTTCATGCCTGGCTGATGGGCGGCTGATCTGTTAAATGATAATGATTAGGATTTAATAGGCTGCAATGCTTCGCGTGTCTACCAGATGGCATAAATTCATGAATTGTAATGCAGTATATATATATGTACTGTGCAGTATTGCAGCCAGCGGGAATAAAATGCTTCAATCCCTGCTGGAAAATAACTCAAAGCACTCGGGCAGAAAACAGTCACAAACCTCAATACACCCGGGTATACCCGAATTCGTGGGACTAGCCGAGCTCGAATAAAGTGTGTCGCCAGTGTAGTCTGAGGCTCCTTAGCCATACACAGATTAAAAATATGAGGACCTATACTATAAACAGGATATTAAAGGTAAAAGAAGTAATACAAAAATACATCGTCGCGTCTTCTTCCGAATGTAAAATATTTTTTCCACTCATGCATGTACAGTATGTCTAATTGGAACCTTGTTTGAACACATATGCGTGTCATCACATTTCTATATGTATTATTTATTAATCAATACTTTTGCTAGGCTTGCTCTTCTTTTCATACTGTTTTTTTAAAATGCGCATGCGTGTATGTCTCATTGGAACCTTGTTGAAACGCATATGCGTGTCATCACATTTAGGCGCATGCGGGTATTTAAATTTAAAAAAAAAAGCAAAGTGTGAGGATTCGCCATCCTGGCGGTTCTGTCCCTTTAACCCTTTCTCGTTCCTCTCATCCCTGTTGCACTCAAAAGAGGCAATCTAATGGTGGTACTCACGTGCAGCAGCATAGGCATTTGGACTACGGTATCTTGGACACCTTATATTCACTAGGGCCGGGGAACGCATATTTTGTGGGGTTTTTTTGTATTGTCTAACAGGTTTTGGGATTATCTGTTTTATGAGGTTCCCCTTGGCTGCTCTTTTTTAGTTATTGATCACTTCACATTTCACTGATTATTTGTGTTTTGATCCAGTTTTCTATCACTATTGATTGCACACCACATTATTTGGTTTAGGTTAGCGCTTGTAGAAAGTATATTTAGGTAGTTTGTTTGTGTATTACATTATAGTATCGCTTTTTTGAAACGTTTCTTGTGCATTGTGAATCTGATTTAAAATTCCAAGTACTGTAGGAAACAATTTAGTGACAGTGCAATTTTTATTGATTAGGATAGAATAATTGTGAGCTTTATAGAAAACCTTAAACAGTATGCTGCTGTTTTCATATTCAATACTTTTTTACATTATACTGTAATCATCACTACTGTTTGATGTTGCATTTTGCAGTATAATTAAAATACACTTGCATGTTTAATTAACTCATAAGAAACTCCAAAAATAAAAATGTATGTATTATTCAATACTTTCAACTTTTGCTAGGCTTTCTCTTGTTTTCATACTGTTTTTTTTAATGCGCTTGCGTGTATGTCTCATTGGAACCTTGTTGAAATGCATTTGCTGTCATCACATTTATGGGCATGCGTGTATGTCTCATTGGAACCTTGTTGAAACGCATATGATGTCATCACTTTTATGCGCATGCGTGCATGTCTCATTGGAACCTTGTTGAAAAACATATGCGTGTCATCACATTTAGGCGCATGCGTGATTGTAAGATTGTGATTGTAAGAATGGCAGAAAATGTTAACTTATCAAAAACATGATTCAGATTATGGTTTATTTAAATCAGTCCTTCAAAAAGAGATGTCTCGTTGTTTTTTTTTTAAACTTGAAATTCACTTTGAATGTGTGGGGGATTCTCAAAGAAGGGCTTATCCCAGATAAATTGCTTTGGGGAAGGTATGGATAAGCATACAGCACACACACACACAGCACACACTCACAGCACACACTCAAAGCACACACAGCACATACAGCCCCCCTACCTTTGGTGTCACAGCCCACCTTTGGGGGCATCGTGGGGCTGCTGGGGGGGCGGAGGAATGGTGCAAGGCTGGGGGATTGGCGTGAGGCTGGGGGGTCGGTGCAGGGATCAGCGCGAGGCTGGGGGGGGGGGCGGTGCGGGGATCAGTGCGAGGCTAAAGGGGGGAATAGGTGGGGGGGGATTGGTGCGAGTCTGGAGGATAGTTGCGGGGATCCATGGTTGGCTGCTGCAGAGATGCTGATGAGGGGAGTGCGGGGAATGCTGGGAGAACTACAGTGGCTGCTATGGCCATGTAGGGCTGCCAGTGCCTCACTCCACCTCCCTCCTCCCCCCTCCCCACTCCTCCCGATCAGGCACGCGGTGGCCATTTTAAAAAAAGATTAGCGCGACTCCAGTTATAGCATGGGTTGATCGGGTGGCCCCCGAGGACCGCGCTATAACGGAGTTGAGCTGTACATATAAAGAAACCCCCACCTCCCAAATATATTCAACCCCCCAAATATATACAAAAAAAACACCTCCCCAATACATATAACCCCCTAATGCATATATATTCCCCTGACGAAGTATTTTTACTAAGACGAAATGCGTAGGTTGGAGGCTTAAAGAATATTTCTATAGCTTTTCCTACTCTCTGGATCACCAGTAGTTATATACACGATGGACACTCTGTGTTGGTAATATTCCCTGCTCCCCCGCATTGACGGACTTCTACAACGTGACATCATACTCGTAATCTCGC
>NC_134485.1:157493126-157520626 GCF_040206685.1 Ascaphus truei
GAGAGAGACTGACTGACTGACTGACTGAGAGAGAGACTGACTTGCTGACTGAGAGAGAGACTGACTGACTGACTGACTGAGAGAGAGACTGACTGACTGACTGAGAGAGAGGCTGACTTGCTGACTGATAGAGAGACTGACTGACTGACTGACTGAGAGAGAGACTGACTGACTGACTGACTGAGAGAGAGATGGACTGACTGACTGAATGAGAGAGAGACTGACTGACTGACTGAGAGAGAGACTGACTGACTGAGAGAGAGACTGACTGACTGACTGACTGACTGAGAGAGAGACTGACTGACTGACTGACTAAGAAAGAGTCTGACTAACTGACTGAGAGAGAGACTGACTGACTGACTGAGGGAGAGACTGACTGACTGACTGAGAGACTGACTGAGAGAGAGACTGACTGGCTGACTGTCAGAGAGAGACTGACTGACTGGGAGACTGACTGACTGACTGACTGAGAGAGTGACTGATTGACTGACTGACTGAGAGAAAGACTGACTGACTGAGAGAGAGACTGACTGACTGACTGAGAGAGAGACTGACTGAGAGAGAGACTGATTGACTGTCTGAGAGAGTGACTGACTGACTGAGAGAGAGACTGACTGACTGACTGAGAGAGAGACTGACTGACTGAGAGAGAGACTGACTGACTGACTGACTGACTGAGAGAGAGAGAGACTGACTGACTGAGAGAGAGACTGACTGACTGACTGACTGAGAGAGAGACTGACTTGCTGACTGAGAGAGAGACTGACTGACTGACTGACTGACTGAGAGAGAGACTGACTGACTGACTGACTGACTGAGAGAGAGACTGACTGACTGACTGAGAGAGAGACTGACTGAGAGAGAGACTGACTGACTGACTGAGAGAGAGACTGACTGACTGACTGAGAGAGAGACTGACTGACTGACTGACTGAGAGAGAGACTGACTGACTGACTGACTGACTGAGAGAGAGACTGACTGACTGACTGAGAGAGAGACTGACTTGCTGACTGAGAGAGAGACTGACTGACTGACTGAGAGACTGACTGAGAGAGAGACTGACTGGCTGACTGACAGAGAGAGACTGACTGACTGACTGGGAGACTGACTGACTGACTGACTGAGAGAGTGACTGATTGACTGACTGACTGAGAGAGAGACTGACTGACTGAGAGAGAGACTGACTGACTGACTGAGAGAGAGACTGACTGAGAGAGAGACTGACTGACTGACTGAGAGAGAGACTGACTGACTGACTGAGAGAGAGACTGACTGACTGACTGACTGAGAGAGAGACTGACTGACTGAGAGAGAGACTGACTGACTGAGAGAGAGACTGACTGACTGTCTGAGAGAGTGACTGACTGACTGAGAGAGAGACTGACTGACTGACTGAGAGAGAGTCTGACTAACTGACTGAGAGAGAGACTGACTGACTGACTGAGAGAGAGACTGACTGACTGACTGAGAGACTGACTGAGAGAGAGACTGACTGGCTGACTGACAGAGAGAGACTGACTGACTGACTGGGAGACTGACTGACTGACTGAGAGAGTGACTGATTGACTGACTGACTGAGAGACTGACTGACTGAGAGAGAGACTGACTGACTGACTGACTGAGAGAGAGACTGACTGAGAGAGAGACTGACTGACTGAGAGAGAGACTGACTGACTGACTGAGAGAGAGACTGACTGACTGACTGACTGACTGAGAGAGAGACTGACTCACTGACTGACTGACTGACTGACTGACTGAGAGAGAGATGGACTGACTGACTGAATGAGAGAGAGACTGACTGACTGACTGAGAGAGAGACTGACTGACTGAGAGAGAGACTGACTGACTGTCTGAGAGAGTGACTGACAGACTGAGAGAGAGACTGAATGACTGACTGACTGAGAGAGAGACTGACTGACTGAGTGACTAAGAAAGAGTCTGACTAACTGACTGAGAGAGAGACTGACTGACTGACTGAGGGAGAGACTGACTGACTGACTGAGAGACTGACTGAGAGAGAGACTGACTGGCTGACTGACAGAGAGAGACTGACTGACTGACTGGGAGACTGACTGACTGACTGACTGAGAGAGTTACTGATTGACTGACTGACTGAGAGAGAGACTGACTGACTGAGAGAGAGACTGCCTGACTGACTGAGAGAGAGACTGACTGAGAGAGAGACTGACTGACTGACTGAGAGAGAGACTGACTGACTGATTGAGAGAGAGACTGACTGACTGACTGACTGAGAGAGAGACTGACTGACTGACTGAGAGAGAGACTTACTGACTGACTGACTGAGAGAGAGACTGACTTGCTGACTGAGAGAGAGACTGACTGACTGACTGACTGACTGAGAGAGAGACTGACTGACTGACTGAGAGAGAGACTGACTGACTGACTGAGAGAGAGACTGACTGAGAGAGAGACTGACTGACTGACTGACTGAGAGAGAGACTGACTGACTGACTGAGAGAGAGACTGACTGACTGACTGACTGACTGAGAGAGAGACTGACTGACTGACTGACTGACTGAGAGAGAGACTGACTGACTTGCTGACTGAGAGAGAGACTGACTGACTGACTGAGAGACTGACTGAGAGAGAGACTGACTGGCTGACTGACAGAGAGAGACTGACTGACTGACTGGGAGACTGACTGACTGACTGACTGAGAGAGTGACTGATTGACTGACTGACTGAGAGAGAGACTGACTGACTGACTGAGAGAGAGACTTACTGACTGACTGACTGAGAGAGAGACTGACTTGCTGACTGAGAGAGAGACTGACTGACTGACTGACTGACTGACTGAGAGAGAGACTGACTGACTGACTGAGAGACTGACTGACTGACTGAGAGAGAGACTGACTGAGAGAGAGACTGACTGACTGACTGAGAGAGAGACTGACTGACTGACTGAGAGAGAGACTGACTGACTGACTGACTGAGAGAGAGACTGACTGACTGACTGACTGACTGACTGAGAGAGAGACTGACTGACTGACTGACTGAGAGAGAGACTGACTTGCTGACTGAGAGAGAGACTGACTGACTGACTGAGAGACTGACTGAGAGAGAGACTGACTGGCTGACTGACAGAGAGAGACTGACTGACTGACTGGGAGACTGACTGACTGACTGACTGAGAGAGTGACTGATTGACTGACTGACTGAGAGAGAGACTGACTGACTGAGAGAGAGACTGACTGACTGACTGAGAGAGAGACTGACTGAGAGAGAGACTGACTGACTGACTGAGAGAGAGACTGACTGACTGACTGAGAGAGAGACTGACTGACTGACTGACTGAGAGAGAGACTGACTGACTGAGAGAGAGACTGACTGACTGAGAGAGAGACTGACTGACTGTCTGAGAGAGTGACTGACTGACTGAGAGAGAGACTGACTGACTGACTGACTGACTGAGAGAGAGTCTGACTAACTGACTGAGAGAGAGACTGACTGACTGACTGAGAGAGAGACTGACTGACTGACTGAGAGACTGACTGAGAGAGAGACTGACTGGCTGACTGACAGAGAGAGACTGACTGACTGACTGGGAGACTGACTGACTGACTGAGAGAGTGACTGATTGACTGACTGACTGAGAGACTGACTGACTGAGAGATAGACTGACTGACTGACTGACTGAGAGAGAGACTGACTGAGAGAGAGACTGACTGACTGAGAGAGAGACTGACTGACTGACTGAGAGAGAGACTGACTGACTGACTGACTGACTGAGAGAGAGACTGACTCACTGACTGACTGACTGACTGACTGACTGAGAGAGAGATGGACTGACTGACTGAATGAGAGAGAGACTGACTGACTGACTGAGAGAGAGACTGACTGACTGAGAGAGAGACTGACTGACTGTCTGAGAGAGTGACTGACAGACTGAGAGAGAGACTGAATGACTGACTGACTGAGAGAGAGACTGACTGACTGAGTGACTAAGAAAGAGTCTGACTAACTGACTGAGAGAGAGACTGACTGACTGACTGAGGGAGAGACTGACTGACTGACTGAGAGACTGACTGAGAGAGAGACTGACTGGCTGACTGACAGAGAGAGACTGACTGACTGACTGGGAGACTGACTGACTGACTGACTGAGAGAGTGACTGATTGACTGACTGACTGAGAGAGAGACTGACTGACTGAGAGAGAGACTGCCTGACTGACTGAGAGAGAGACTGACTGAGAGAGAGACTGACTGACTGACTGAGAGAGAGACTGACTGACTGATTGAGAGAGAGACTGACTGACTGACTGACTGAGAGAGAGACTGACTGACTGACTGAGAGAGAGACTTACTGACTGACTGACTGAGAGAGAGACTGACTTGCTGACTGAGAGAGAGACTGACTGACTGACTGACTGACTGAGAGAGAGACTGACTGACTGACTGAGAGAGAGACTGACTGACTGACTGAGAGAGAGACTGACTGAGAGAGAGACTGACTGACTGACTGAGAGAGAGACTGACTGACTGACTGAGAGAGAGACTGACTGACTGACTGACTGACTGAGAGAGAGACTGACTGACTGACTGACTGACTGAGAGAGAGACTGACTGACTGACTGACTGAGAGAGAGACTGACTTGCTGACTGAGAGAGAGACTGACTGACTGACTGAGAGACTGACTGAGAGAGAGACTGACTGGCTGACTGACAGAGAGAGACTGACTGACTGACTGGGAGACTGACTGACTGACTGACTGAGAGAGTGACTGATTGACTGACTGACTGAGAGAGAGACTGACTGACTGAGAGAGAGACTGACTGACTGACTGAGAGAGAGACTGACTGAGAGAGAGACTGACTGACTGACTGAGAGAGAGACTGACTGACTGACTGAGAGAGAGACTGACTGACTGACTGACTGACTGACTGAGAGAGAGACTGACTGACTGAGAGAGAGACTGACTGACTGACTGACTGAGAGAGAGACTGACTTGCTGACTGTGAGAGAGACTGACTGACTGACTGACTGAGAGAGAGACTGACTGACTGACTGACTGAGAGAGAGACTGACTGACTGACTGAGAGAGAGACTGACTGAGAGAGAGACTGACTGACTGACTGAGAGAGAGACTGACTGACTGACTGAGCGAGAGACTGACTGACTGACTGACTGACTGAGAGAGAGACTGACTGACTGACTGACTGACTGACTGACTGACTGAGAGAGAGACTGACTGACTGACTGACTGAGAGAGAGACTGACTTGCTGACTGAGAGAGAGACTGACTGACTGACTGACTGACTGACTGAGAGACTGACTGACTGACTGAGAGAGAGATGGACTGACTGACTGAATGAGAGAGAGATTGACTGACTGACTGAGAGAGAGACTGACTGACTGACTGACTGAGAGAGAGACTGACTGACTGTCTTAGAGAGAGACTGACTGACTGACTGAGAGAGAGAGAGACTGACTGACTGACTGACTGACTGACTGAGAAAGAGTCTGACTGACAGACTGAGTGAGAGAGAGACTGACTGACTGACTGACTGAGAGGGAGACTGACTGACTGACTGAGAGACTGACTGAGAGAGTGACTGATTGACTGACTGACTGAGAGAGAGACTGACTGACTGAGAGAGATACTGACTGACTGACTGACTGAGAGAGAGACTGACTGAGAGAGAGACTGACTGACTGAGAGAGAGACTGACTGACTGACTGAGAGAGAGACTGACTGACTGACTGACTGACTGAGAGAGAGACTGACTCACTGACTGACTGACTGACTGACTGAGAGAGAGACTGACTGACTGACTGACTGAGAGAGAGACTGACTTGCTGACTGAGAGAGAGACTGACTGACTGAGAGAGAGAGCATGACTGACTGACTGACTGAGAGAGAGACTGACTTGCTGACTGAGAGAGAGACTGACTGACTGACTGATTGACTGAATGACTGAGAGAGAGACTGACTGACTGAATGAGAGAGAGATGGACTGACTGACTGAATGAGAGAGAGACTGACTGACTGACTGAGAGAGAGACTGACTGACTGTCTGAGAGAGTGACTGACTGACTGAGAGAGAGACTGACTGACTGACTGACTGACTGAGAGAGAGACTGACTGACTGACTGACTAAGAAAGAGTCTGACTAACTGACTGACTAACTGACTGGGAGACTGACTGACTGACTGACTGAGAGAGTGACTGATTGACTGACTGACTGAGAGAGAGACTGACTGACTGAGAGAGAGACTGACTGACTGACTGACTGAGAGAGAGACTGACTGAGAGAGAGACTGACTGACTGACTGAGAGAGAGACTGACTGACTGACTGAGAGAGAGACTGACTGACTGACTGACTGAGAGAGAGACTGACTGACTGACTGACTGACTGAGAGAGAGACTGACTGACTGAGAGAGAGACTGACTTGCTGACTGAGAGAGAGACTGACTGACTGACTGACTGAGAGAGAGACTGACTGACTGACTGACTGACTGACTGAGATAGAGATGGACTGACTGACTGAATGAGAGAGAGATTGACTGACTGATTGACTGACTGACTGAGAGAGAGACTGACTGACTGACTGACTGAGAGAGAGACTGACTTGCTGACTGAGAGAGAGACTGACTGACTGACTGAGAGACTGACTGAGAGAGAGACTGACTGGCTGACTGACAGAGAGAGACTGACTGACTGACTGGGAGACTGACTGACTGACTGACTGAGAGAGTGACTGATTGACTGACTGACTGAGAGAGAGACTGACTGACTGAGAGAGAGACTGACTGACTGACTGAGAGAGAGACTGACTGAGAGAGAGACCGATTGACTGACTGAGAGAGAGACTGACTGAGAGAGAGACTGACTGACTGACTGAGAGAGAGACTGACTGACTGACTGACTGACTGAGAGACTGACTGACTGACTGACTGACTGAGAGAGAGACTGACTGACTGAGAGAGAGACTGACTGACTGACTGACTGAGAGAGAGACTGACTTGCTGACTGTGAGAGAGACTGACTGACTGACTGACTGACTGACTGAGAGAGAGTTTTTAAATTCTAGTCGGTATATATTTATATATATATTTTAATTAATTTTTAACTAGGAAAAAGAGGATACAGATATTTATATTTTTTATATATTAACTATTAATTTTTCTATAAGGGATCTGCAACTAGATTAAGTTTGACTAGAGTAGGCAAGTCCAATATGCAGACTAGCAGGAGAATGATCTAAGGATCTAAGTACTAGTTAGGTAGTATTTTAAGGAACTTTTACAGTAATTTGAAAGAAATGTTTTAGAAATAATTATTTTTCTTTTAAGATGGGTGAGACAGGTTTTAAATTTAATGTATAAGATAATAGTGAACTGTTTTTATGTATGTCATGTTGAAAGTAATTGTTTAATCACAGGATCATTAATTATTCATTGTAACAAGTATGCACATGTGTAAGAGATTTAGCATGATTAGGGGAGGGGTGGCCTATATAAGGCAGCCCCCAGAGATGTATACTACCTCCTGACGAAGCGCAAGATCGCGCGAAACGCGTTGAGGGGTTGCATAGAATATAGGGTACACACTCGGTCTTGGAGAGTGGTACCGGTAGCCCACAGGGTTTCATTCATTTTGAATATCCAGCCAGAGCCAGCACTTCCCAAATAGCGATCTCGCGAGAGAGCCTAGCCTTGGACTTCCTCTTCCGGGTTGTAGCAGGGTAACGACTCGCAGTAAGGCACTGCCGAGGGAGGCAGTGTTAGTGAGGACTGGCTTGGGAACCCCACGGGCGATGCAGCTTTACTGATTGTAAGTTTTAGATGTTATTTTACCCAATAAAGTGATTTTGTCTAATACCACCTTTTTCTCTCTGCGCTCCAACCCCCCCTTTTTTTGTTACTGACTGAGAGAGAGACTGACTGACTGACTGACTGAGAGAGAGACTGACTGACTGACTGAGAGAGAGACTGACTGAGAGAGAGACTGACTGACTGACTGAGAGAGAGACTGACTGACTGAGCGAGAGACTGACTGACTGACTGACTGACTGAGAGAGAGACTGACTGACTGACTGACTGACTGACTGAGAGAGAGACTGACTGACTGACTGACTGAGAGAGAGACTGACTTGCTGACTGAGAGAGAGACTGATTGACTGACTGACTGACTGACTGAGAGAGAGACTGACTGACTGACTGAGAGAGAGATGGACTGACTGACTGAATGAGAGAGAGATTGACTGACTGACTGAGAGAGAGACTGACTGACTGACTGACTGAGAGAGAGACTGACTGACTGTCTTAGAGAGAGACTGACTGACTGACTGAGAGAGAGACTGACTTGCTGACTGAGAGAGAGACTGACTGACTGACTGATTGACTGAATGACTGAGAGAGAGACTGACTGACTGAATGAGAGAGAGATGGACTGACTGACTGAATGAGAGAGAGACTGACTGACTAACTGAGAGAGAGACTGACTGACTGTCTGAGAGAGTGACTGACTGACTGAGAGAGAGACTGACTGACTGACTGACTGACTGAGAGAGAGACTGACTGACTGACTGACTAAGAAAGAGTCTGACTAACTGACTGACTAACTGACTGGGAGACTGACTGACTGACTGACTGAGAGAGTGACTGATTGACTGACTGACTGAGAGAGAGACTGACTGACTGAGAGAGAGACTGACTGACTGACTGACTGAGAGAGAGACTGACTGAGAGAGAGACTGACTGACTGACTGAGAGAGAGACTGACTGACTGACTGAGAGAGAGACTGACTGACTGACTGACTGAGAGAGAGACTGACTGACTGACTGACTGACTGAGAGAGAGACTGACTGACTGAGAGAGAGACTGACTTGCTGACTGAGAGAGAGACTGACTGACTGACTGACTGAGAGAGAGACTGACTGACTGACTGACTGACTGAGATAGAGATAGACTGACTGACTGAATGAGAGAGAGATTGACTGACTGATTGACTGACTGACTGAGAGAGAGACTGACTGACTGACTGACTGAGAGAGAGACTGACTTGCTGACTGAGAGAGAGACTGACTGACTGACTGAGAGACTGACTGAGAGAGAGACTGACTGGCTGACTGACAGAGAGAGACTGACTGACTGACTGGGAGACTGACTGACTGACTGACTGAGAGAGTGACTGATTGACTGACTGACTGAGAGAGAGACTGACTGACTGAGAGAGAGACTGACTGACTGACTGAGAGAGAGACTGACTGAGAGAGAGACCGATTGACTGACTGAGAGAGAGACTGACTGAGAGAGAGACTGACTGACTGACTGAGAGAGAGACTGACTGACTGACTGACTGACTGAGAGAGAGACTGACTGACTGACTGACTGACTGAGAGAGAGACTGACTGACTGAGAGAGAGACTGACTGACTGACTGACTGAGAGAGAGACTGACTTGCTGACTGTGAGAGAGACTGACTGACTGACTGACTGACTGACTGAGAGAGAGACTGACTGACTGACTGACTGAGAGAGAGACTGACTGACTGACTGAGAGAGAGACTGACTGAGAGAGAGACTGACTGACTGACTGAGAGAGAGACTGACTGACTGAGCGAGAGACTGACTGACTGACTGACTGACTGACTGACTGACTGAGAGAGAGACTGACTGACTGACTGACTGACTGACTGAGAGAGAGACTGACTGACTGACTGACTGAGAGAGAGACTGACTTGCTGACTGAGAGAGAGACTGATTGACTGACTGACTGACTGACTGAGAGAGAGACTGACTGACTGACTGAGAGAGAGATGGACTGACTGACTGAATGAGAGAGAGATTGACTGACTGACTGAGAGAGAGACTGACTGACTGACTGACTGAGAGAGAGACTGACTGACTGTCTTAGAGAGAGACTGACTGACTGACTGAGAGAGAGAGAGACTGACTGACTGACTGACTGACTGACTGACTGAGAAAGAGTCTGACTGACAGACTGAGAGAGAGAGAGACTGACTGACTGACTGACTGAGAGGGAGACTGACTGACTGACTGAGAGACTGACTGAGAGAGAGACTGACTGGCTGACTGACAGAGAGAGACTGACTGACTTACTGACTGGGAGACTGACTGACTGACTGACTGAGAGAGTGACTGATTGACTGACTGACTGAGAGAGAGACTGACTGACTGAGAGAGATACTGACTGACTGACTGACTGAGAGAGAGACTGACTGAGAGAGAGACTGACTGACTGAGAGAGAGACTGACTGACTGACTGAGAGAGAGACTGACTGACTGACTGAGAGAGAGACTGACTCACTGACTGACTGACTGACTGACTGAGAGAGAGACTGACTTGCTGACTGAGAGAGAGACTGACTGACTGAGAGAGAGACTGACTGACTGACTGAGAGAGAGACTGACTTGCTGACTGAGAGAGAGACTGACTGACTGACTGACTGACTGACTGAGAGAGAGACTGACTGACTGACTGAATGAGAGAGAGATGGACTGACTGACTGAATGAGAGAGAGACTGACTGACTGACTGAGAGAGAGACTGACTGACTGTCTGAGAGAGTGACTGACTGACTGAGAGAGAGACTGACTGACTGACTGACTGACTGAGAGAGAGACTGACTGACTGACTGACTAAGAAAGAGTCTGACTAACTGACTGACTAACTGACTGGGAGACTGACTGACTGAGAGAGTGACTGATTGACTGACTGACTGAGAGAGAGACTGACTGACTGAGAGAGAGACTGACTGACTGACTGACTGAGAGAGAGACTGACTGAGAGAGAGACTGACTGACTGACTGAGAGAGAGACTGACTGACTGACTGAGAGAGAGACTGACTGACTGACTGACTGAGAGAGAGACTGACTGACTGACTGACTGAGAGAGAGACTGACTGACTGAGAGAGAGACTGACTTGCTGACTGAGAGAGAGACTGACTGACTGACTGACTGAGAGAGAGACTGACTGACTGACTGACTGGGAGAGAGATGGACTGACTGACTGAATGAGAGAGAGACTGACTGACTGACTGACTGAGAGAGAGACTGACTTGCTGACTGAGAGAGAGACTGACTGAGAGACTGACTGAGAGACTGACTGAGAGAGAGACTGACTGGCTGACTGACAGAGAGAGACTGACTGACTGACTGGGAGACTGACTGACTGACTGACTGAGAGAGTGACTGATTGACTGACTGACTGAGAGAGAGACTGACTGACTGAGAGAGAGACTGACTGACTGACTGAGAGAGAGACTGACTGAGAGAGAGACTGACTGACTGACTGAGAGAGAGACTGACTGACTGACTGAGAGAGAGACTGACTGACTGACTGACTGACTGAGAGAGAGACTGACTGACTGAGAGAGAGACTGACTGACTGACTGAGAGAGAGACTGACTGACTGACTGAGAGAGAGACTGACTGACTGACTGACTGACTGAGAGAGAGACTGACTGACTGAGAGAGAGACTGACTGACTGACTGACTGAGAGAGAGACTGACTTGCTGACTGTGAGAGAGACTGACTGACTGACTGACTGACTGACTGACTGACTGAGAGAGAGACTGACTGACTGACTGACTGAGAGAGAGACTGACTGACTGACTGAGAGAGAGACTGACTGAGAGAGAGACTGACTGACTGACTGAGAGAGAGACTGACTGACTGACTGAGCGAGAGACTGACTGACTGACTGACTGACTGAGAGAGAGACTGACTGACTGACTGACTGACTGACTGAGAGAGAGACTGACTGACTGACTGACTGAGAGAGAGACTGACTTGCTGACTGAGAGAGAGACTGACTGACTGACTGACTGACTGAGAGAGAGACTGACTGACTGACTGAGAGAGAGATGGACTGACTGACTGAATGAGAGAGAGATTGACTGACTGACTGAGAGAGAGACTGACTGACTGACTGACTGAGAGAGAGACTGACTGACTGTCTTAGAGAGAGACTGACTGACTGACTGAGAGAGAGAGAGACTGACTGACTGACTGACTGACTGACTGAGAAAGAGTCTGACTGACAGACTGAGAGAGAGAGAGACTGACTGACTGACTGACTGACTGAGAGGGAGACTGACTGACTGACTGAGAGAGAGACTGACTGGCTGACTGACAGAGGGAGACTGACTGACTGACTGACTGGGAGACTGACTGACTGACTGACTGAGAGAGTGACTGATTGACTGACTGACTGAGAGAGAGACTGACTGACTGAGAGAGATACTGACTGACTGACTGACTGAGAGAGAGACTGACTGAGAGAGAGACTGACTGACTGAGAGAGAGACTGACTGACTGACTGAGAGAGAGACTGACTGACTGACTGAGAGAGAGACTGACTCACTGACTGACTGACTGACTGACTGAGAGAGAGACTGACTGACTGACTGACTGAGAGAGAGACTGACTTGCTGACTGAGAGAGAGACTGACTGACTGACTGACTGACTGACTGAGAGAGAGACTGACTGACTGACTGAATGAGAGAGAGATGGACTGACTGACTGAATGAGAGAGAGACTGACTGACTGACTGAGAGAGAGACTGACTGACTGTCTGAGAGAGTGACTGACTGACTGAGAGAGAGACTGACTGACTGACTGACTGACTGAGAGAGAGACTGACTGACTGACTGACTAAGAAAGAGTCTGACTAACTGACTGACTAACTGACTGGGAGACTGACTGACTGACTGACTGAGAGAGTGACTGATTGACTGACTGACTGAGAGAGAGACTGACTGACTGAGAGAGAGACTGACTGACTGACTGACTGACTGAGAGAGAGACTGACTGAGAGAGAGACTGACTGACTGACTGAGAGAGAGACTGACTGACTGACTGAGAGAGAGACTGACTGACTGACTGACTGAGAGAGAGACTGACTGACTGACTGACTGACTGAGAGAGAGACTGACTGACTGAGAGAGAGACTGACTTGCTGACTGAGAGAGAGACTGACTGACTGACTGACTGAGAGAGAGACTGACTGACTGACTGACTGAGAGAGAGATGGACTGACTGACTGAATGAGAGAGAGACTGACTGACTGACTGAGAGAGAGACTGACTTGCTGACTGAGAGAGAGACTGACTGAGAGACTGACTGAGAGACTGACTGAGAGAGAGACTGACTGGCTGACTGACAGAGAGAGACTGACTGACTGACTGGGAGACTGACTGACTGACTGACTGAGAGAGTGACTGATTGACTGACTGACTGAGAGAGAGACTGACTGACTGAGAGAGAGACTGACTGACTGACTGAGAGAGAGACTGACTGAGAGAGAGACTGACTGACTGACTGAGAGAGAGACTGACTGACTGACTGAGAGAGAGACTGACTGACTGACTGACTGACTGAGAGAGAGACTGACTGACTGAGAGAGAGACTGACTGACTGACTGACTGACTGAGAGAGAGACTGACTTGCTGACTGTGAGAGAGACTGACTGACTGACTGACTGACTGACTGAGAGAGAGACTGACTGACTGACTGACTGACTGAGAGAGAGACTGACTGACTGACTGAGAGAGAGACTGACTGAGAGAGAGACTGACTGACTGACTGAGAGAGAGACTGACTGACTGACTGAGCGAGAGACTGACTGACTGACTGACTGACTGAGAGAGAGACTGACTTGCTGACTGAGAGAGAGACTGACTGACTGACTGACTGACTGAGAGAGAGACTGACTGACTGACTGAGAGAGAGACTGACTGACTGACTGAGAGAGAGACTGACTGAGAGAGAGACTGACTGACTGACTGAGAGAGAGACTGACTGACTGACTGAGAGAGAGACTGACTGACTGACTGACTGACTGAGAGACTGACTGACTGACTGACTGACTGAGAGAGAGACTGACTGACTGACTGACTGAGAGAGAGACTGACTTGCTGACTGAGAGAGAGACTGACTGACTGACTGAGAGACTGACTGAGAGAGAGACTGACTGGCTGACTGACAGAGAGAGACTGACTGACTGACTGGGAGACTGACTGACTGACTGACTGAGAGAGTGACTGATTGACTGACTGACTGAGAGAGAGACTGACTGACTGATAGAGAGACTGACTGACTGACTGAGAGAGAGACTGACTGAGAGAGAGACTGACTGACTGACTGAGAGAGAGACTGACTGACTGACTGAGAGAGAGACTGACTGACTGACTGACTGACTGAGAGAGAGACTGACTGACTGAGAGAGAGACTGACTGACTGACTGACTGAGAGAGAAACTGACTTGCTGACTGTGAGAGAGACTGACTGACTGACTGACTGACTGAGAGAGAGAATGACTGACTGACTGACTGAGAGAGAGACTGACTGACTGACTGAGAGAGAGACTGACTGAGAGAGAGACTGACTGACTGACTGAGAGAGAGACTGACTGACTGACTGAGCGAGAGACTGACTGACTGACTGACTGACTGAGAGAGAGACTGACTGACTGACTGACTGAGAGAGAGACTGACTGACTGACTGACTGAGAGAGAGACTGACTTGCTGACTGAGAGAGAGACTGACTGACTGAATGACTGACTGAGAGAGAAACTGACTGACTGACTGAGAGAGAGATGGACTGACTGACTGAATGAGAGAGAGATTGACTGACTGACTGAGAGAGAGACTGACTGACTGACTGACTGAGAGAGAGACTGACTGACTGTCTTAGAGAGAGACTGACTGACTGACTGAGAGAGAGAGAGACTGACTGACTGACTGACTGAGAAAGAGTCTGACTGACAGACTGAGAGAGAGAGAGACTGACTGACTGACTGACTGACTGAGAGGGAGACTGACTGACTGACTGAGAGACTGACTGAGAGAGTGACTGATTGACTGACTGACTGAGAGAGAGACTGACTGACTGAGAGAGATACTGACTGACTGACTGACTGAGAGAGAGACTGACTGAGAGAGAGACTGACTGACTGAGAGAGAGACTGACTGACTGACTGACTGACTGAGAGAGAGACTGACTCACTGACTGACTGACTGACTGACTGACTGACTGACTGAGAGAGAGACTGACTGACTGACTGACTGACTGAGAGAGAGACTGACTTGCTGACTGAGAGAGAGACTGACTGACTGAGAGAGAGACTGACTGACTGACTGACTGAGAGAGAGACTGACTTGCTGACTGAGAGAGAGACTGACTGACTGACTGACTGACTGACTGAGAGAGAGACTGACTGACTGACTGAATGAGAGAGAGATGGACTGACTGACTGAATGAGAGAGAGACTGACTGACTGACTGAGAGAGAGACTGACTGACTGTCTGAGAGAGTGACTGACTGACTGAGAGAGAGACTGACTGACAGAATGACTGACTGAGAGAGAGACTGACTGACTGACTGACTAAGAAAGAGTCTGACTAACTGACTGACTAACTGACTGGGAGACTGACTGACTGAGAGAGTGACTGATTGACTGACTGACTGAGAGAGAGACTGACTGACTGAGAGAGAGACTGACTGACTGACTGAGAGAGAGACTGACTGAGAGAGAGACTGACTGACTGACTGAGAGAGAGACTGACTGACTGACTGAGAGAGAGACTGACTGACTGACTGACTGACTGAGAGAGAGACTGACTGACTGACTGACTGACTGAGAGAGAGACTGACTGACTGAGAGAGAGACTGACTTGCTTACTGAGAGAGAGACTGACTGACTGACTGACTGAGAGAGAGACTGACTGACTGACTGACTGAGAGAGAGATGGACTGACTGACTGAATGAGAGAGAGATTGACTGACTGACTGACTGACTGACTGAGAGAGAGACTGACTGACTGACTGACTGAGAGAGAGACTGACTTGCTGACTGAGAGAGAGACTGACTGACTGACTGAGAGACTGACTGAGAGAGAGACTGACTGGCTGACTGACAGAGAGAGACTGACTGACTGACTGGGAGACTGACTGACTGACTGACTGACTGAGAGAGTGACTGATTGACTGACTGACTGAGAGAGAGACTGACTGACTGAGAGAGAGACTGACTGACTGACTGAGAGAGAGACTGACTGAGAGAGAGACTGACTGACTGACTGAGAGAGAGACTGACTGAGAGAGAGACTGACTGACTGACTGAGAGAGAGACTGACTGACTGACTGAGAGAGAGACTGACTGACTGACTGACTGAGAGAGAGACTGACTGACTGAGAGAGAGACTGATTGACTGACTGACTGAGAGAGAGACTGACTTGCTGACTGTGAGAGAGACTGACTGACTGACTGACTGACTGACTGAGAGAGAGACTGACTGACTGACTGACTGAGAGAGAGACTGACTGACTGACTGAGAGAGAGACTGAATGAGAGAGAGACTGACTGAGAGAGAGACTGACTGACTGACTGAGAGAGAGACTGACTGACTGACTGAGAGAGAGACTGACTGACTGACTGACTGAGAGAGAGACTGACTGACTGAGAGAGAGACTGATTGACTGACTGACTGAGAGAGAGACTGACTTGCTGACTGTGAGAGAGACTGACTGACTGACTGACTGACTGACTGAGAGAGAGACTGACTGACTGACTGACTGAGAGAGAGACTGACTGACTGACTGAGAGAGAGACTGACTGAGAGAGAGACTGACTGACTGACTGAGAGAGAGACTGACTGACTGACTGAGCGAGAGACTGACTGACTGACTGACTGACTGAGAGAGAGACTGACTGACTGACTGACTGACTGACTGACTGACTGACTGAGAGAGAGACTGACTGACTGACTGACTGAGAGAGAGACTGACTTGCTGACTGAGAGAGAGACTGACTGACTGACTGACTGACTGAGAGAGAGACTGACTGACTGACTGAGAGAGAGATGGACTGACTGACTGAATGAGAGAGAGATTGACTGACTGACTGAGAGAGAGACTGACTGACTGACTGACTGAGAGAGAGACTGACTGACTGTCTTAGAGAGAGACTGACTGACTGACTGAGAGAGAGAGAGACTGACTGACTGACTGACTGACTGAGAAAGAGTCTGACTGACAGACTGAGAGAGAGAGAGACTGACTGACTGACTGACTGAGAGGGAGACTGACTGACTGACTGAGAGACTGACTGAGAGAGAGACTGACTGGCTGACTGACAGAGAGAGACTGACTGACTGACTGACTGACTGGGAGACTGACTGACTGACTGACTGAGAGAGTGACTGATTGACTGACTGACTGAGAGAGAGACTGACTGACTGAGAGAGATACTGACTGACTGACTGACTGACTGAGAGAGAGACTGACTGAGAGAGAGACTGACTGACTGAGAGAGAGACTGACTGACTGACTGAGAGAGAGACTGACTGACTGACTGACTGAGAGAGAGACTGACTGAGAGAGAGACTGACTGACTGACTGAGAGAGAGACTGACTGACTGACTGAGCGAGAGACTGACTGACTGACTGACTGACTGAGAGAGAGACTGACTGACTGACTGACTGAGAGAGAGACTGACTGACTGACTGACTGAGAGAGAGACTGACTTGCTGACTGAGAGAGAGACTGACTGACTGAATGACTGACTGAGAGAGAAACTGACTGACTGACTGAGAGAGAGATGGACTGACTGACTGAATGAGAGAGAGATTGACTGACTGACTGAGAGAGAGACTGACTGACTGACTGACTGAGAGAGAGACTGACTGACTGTCTTAGAGAGAGACTGACTGACTGACTGAGAGAGAGAGAGACTGACTGACTGACTGACTGAGAAAGAGTCTGACTGACAGACTGAGAGAGAGAGAGACTGACTGACTGACTGACTGACTGAGAGGGAGACTGACTGACTGACTGAGAGACTGACTGAGAGAGTGACTGATTGACTGACTGACTGAGAGAGAGACTGACTGACTGAGAGAGATACTGACTGACTGACTGACTGAGAGAGAGACTGACTGAGAGAGAGACTGACTGACTGAGAGAGAGACTGACTGACTGACTGACTGACTGAGAGAGAGACTGACTCACTGACTGACTGACTGACTGACTGACTGACTGACTGAGAGAGAGACTGACTGACTGACTGACTGACTGAGAGAGAGAGACTGACTTGCTGACTGAGAGAGAGACTGACTGACTGAGAGAGAGACTGACTGACTGACTGACTGAGAGAGAGACTGACTTGCTGACTGAGAGAGAGACTGACTGACTGACTGACTGACTGACTGACTGAGAGAGAGACTGACTGACTGACTGAATGAGAGAGAGATGGACTGACTGACTGAATGAGAGAGAGACTGACTGACTGACTGAGAGAGAGACTGACTGACTGTCTGAGAGAGTGACTGACTGACTGAGAGAGAGACTGACTGACTGAATGACTGACTGAGAGAGAGACTGACTGACTGACTGACTAAGAAAGAGTCTGACTAACTGACTGACTAACTGACTGGGAGACTGACTGACTGAGAGAGTGACTGATTGACTGACTGACTGAGAGAGAGACTGACTGACTGAGAGAGAGACTGACTGACTGACTGAGAGAGAGACTGACTGAGAGAGAGACTGACTGACTGACTGAGAGAGAGACTGACTGACTGACTGAGAGAGAGACTGACTGACTGACTGACTGAGAGAGAGACTGACTGACTGACTGACTGACTGAGAGAGAGACTGACTGACTGAGAGAGAGACTGACTTGCTTACTGAGAGAGAGACTGACTGACTGACTGACTGAGAGAGAGACTGACTGACTGACTGACTGAGAGAGAGATGGACTGACTGACTGAATGAGAGAGAGATTGACTGACTGACTGACTGACTGACTGAGAGAGAGACTGACTGACTGACTGACTGAGAGAGAGACTGACTTGCTGACTGAGAGAGAGACTGACTGACTGACTGAGAGACTGACTGAGAGAGAGACTGACTGGCTGACTGACAGAGAGAGACTGACTGACTGACTGGGAGACTGACTGACTGACTGACTGACTGACTGAGAGAGTGACTGATTGACTGACTGACTGAGAGAGAGACTGACTGACTGAGAGAGAGACTGACTGACTGACTGAGAGAGAGACTGACTGAGAGAGAGACTGACTGACTGACTGAGAGAGAGACTGACTGAGAGAGAGACTGACTGACTGACTGAGAGAGAGACTGACTGACTGACTGAGAGAGAGACTGACTGACTGACTGACTGAGAGAGAGACTGACTGACTGAGAGAGAGACTGATTGACTGACTGACTGAGAGAGAGACTGACTTGCTGACTGTGAGAGAGACTGACTGACTGACTGACTGACTGACTGAGAGAGAGACTGACTGACTGACTGACTGAGAGAGAGACTGACTGACTGACTGAGAGAGAGACTGAATGAGAGAGAGACTGACTGAGAGAGAGACTGACTGACTGACTGAGAGAGAGACTGACTGACTGACTGAGAGAGAGACTGACTGACTGACTGACTGAGAGAGAGACTGACTGACTGAGAGAGAGACTGATTGACTGACTGACTGAGAGAGAGACTGACTTGCTGACTGTGAGAGAGACTGACTGACTGACTGACTGACTGACTGAGAGAGAGACTGACTGACTGACTGACTGAGAGAGAGACTGACTGACTGACTGAGAGAGAGACTGACTGAGAGAGAGACTGACTGACTGACTGAGAGAGAGACTGACTGACTGACTGAGCGAGAGACTGACTGACTGACTGACTGACTGAGAGAGAGACTGACTGACTGACTGACTGACTGACTGACTGAGAGAGAGACTGACTGACTGACTGACTGAGAGAGAGACTGACTTGCTGACTGAGAGAGAGACTGACTGACTGACTGACTGAGAGAGAGACTGACTGACTGACTGAGAGAGAGATGGACTGACTGACTGAATGAGAGAGAGATTGACTGACTGACTGAGAGAGAGACTGACTGACTGACTGACTGAGAGAGAGACTGACTGACTGTCTTAGAGAGAGACTGACTGACTGACTGAGAGAGAGAGAGACTGACTGACTGACTGACTGACTGAGAAAGAGTCTGACTGACAGACTGAGAGAGAGAGAGACTGACTGACTGACTGACTGAGAGGGAGACTGACTGACTGACTGAGAGACTGACTGAGAGAGAGACTGACTGGCTGACTGACAGAGAGAGACTGACTGACTGACTGACTGACTGGGAGACTGACTGACTGACTGACTGAGAGAGTGACTGATTGACTGACTGACTGAGAGAGAGACTGACTGACTGAGAGAGATACTGACTGACTGACTGACTGACTGAGAGAGAGACTGACTGAGAGAGAGACTGACTGACTGAGAGAGAGACTGACTGACTGACTGAGAGAGAGACTGACTGACTGACTGACTGAGAGAGAGACTGACTCACTGACTGACTGACTGACTGACTGAGAGAGAGACTGACTGACTGACTGACTGACTGAGAGAGAGACTGACTTGCTGATTGAGAGAGAGACTGACTGACTGAGAGAGAGACTGACTGACTGACTGACTGAGAGAGAAACTGACTTGCTGACTGAGAGAGAGACTGACTGACTGACTGACTGACTGACTGAGAGAGAGACTGACTGACTGACTGAATGAGAGAGAGATGGACTGACTGACTGAATGAGAGAGAGACTGACTGACTGACTGAGAGAGAGACTGACTGACTGTCTGAGAGAGTGACTGACTGACTGAGAGAGAGACTGACTGACTGACTGACTGACTGACTGAGAGAGAGACTGACTGACTGACTGACTAAGAAAGAGTCTGACTAACTGACTGACTAACTGACTGGGAGACTGACTGACTGACTGACTGAGAGAGTGACTGATTGACTGACTGACTGAGAGAGAGACTGACTGACTGAGAGAGAGACTGACTGACTGACTGACTGAGAGAGAGACTGACTGAGAGAGAGACTGACTGACTGACTGAGAGAGAGACTGACTGACTGACTGAGAGAGAGACTGACTGACTGACTGACTGAGAGAGAGACTGACTGACTGACTGACTGACTGAGAGAGAGACTGACTGACTGAGAGAGAGACTGACTTGCTGACTGAGAGAGAGACTGACTGACTGACTGACTGAGAGAGAGACTGACTGACTGACTGACTGAGAGAGAGATGGACTGACTGACTGAATGAGAGAGAGATTGACTGACTGACTGACTGAGAGAGAGACTGACTGACTGACTGAGAGAGAGACTGACTTGCTGACTGAGAGAGAGACTGACTGAGAGACTGACTGAGAGACTGACTGAGAGAGAGACTGACTGGCTGACTGACAGAGAGAGACTGACTGACTGACTGGGAGACTGACTGACTGACTGACTGAGAGAGTGACTGATTGACTGACTGACTGAGAGAGAGACTGACTGACTGAGAGAGAGACTGACTGACTGACTGACTGACTGAGAGAGAGACTGACTGAGAGAGAGACTGACTGACTGACTGAGAGAGAGACTGACTGACTGACTGAGAGAGAGACTGACTGACTGACTGACTGAGAGAGAGACTGACTTGCTGACTGATAGAGAGACTGACTGACTGACTGAGAGAGAGACTGACTGACTGACTGAGAGAGAGGCTGACTTGCTGACTGATAGAGAGACTGACTGACTGACTGACTGAGAGAGAGACTGACTGACTGACTGAATGAGAGAGAGACTGACTGACTGACTGAGAGAGAGACTGACTGACTGAGAGAGAGACTGACTGACTGACTGACTGACTGACTGAGAGAGAGACTGACTGACTGACTGACTAAGAAAGAGTCTGACTAACTGACTGAGAGAGAGACTGACTGAGAGAGAGACTGACTGACTGACTGAGAGAGAGACTGACTGACTGACTGAGCGAGAGACTGACTGACTGACTGACTGAGAGAGAGACTGACTTGCTGACTGAGAGAGAGACTGACTGACTGACTGACTGACTGAGAGAGAGACTGACTGACTGACTGAGAGAGAGACTGACTGACTGACTGAGAGAGAGACTGACTGAGAGAGAGACTGACTGACTGACTGAGAGAGAGACTGACTGACTGACTGAGAGAGAGACTGACTGACTGACTGAATGACTGAGAGAGAGACTGACTGACTGACTGACTGACTGACTGAGAGAGAGACTGACTGACTGACTGACTGAGAGAGAGACTGACTTGCTGACTGAGAGAGAGACTGACTGACTGACTGAGAGACTGACTGAGAGAGAGACTGACTGGCTGACTGACAGAGAGAGACTGACTGACTGACTGGGAGACTGACTGACTGACTGACTGAGAGAGTGACTGATTGACTGACTGACTGAGAGAGAGACTGACTGACTGAGAGAGAGACTGACTGACTGACTGAGAGAGAGACTGACTGAGAGAGAGACTGACTGACTGACTGAGAGAGAGACTGACTGACTGACTGAGAGAGAGACTGACTGACTGACTGACTGACTGACTGAGAGAGAGACTGACTGACTGAGAGAGAGACTGACTGACTGACTGACTGAGAGAGAGACTGACTTGCTGACTGTGAGAGAGACTGACTGACTGACTGACTGACTGAGAGAGAGAATGACTGACTGACTGACTGAGAGAGAGACTGACTGACTGACTGAGAGAGAGACTGACTGAGAGAGAGACTGACTGACTGACTGAGAGAGAGACTGACTGACTGACTGAGCGAGAGACTGACTGACTGACTGACTGACTGAGAGAGAGACTGACTGACTGACTGACTGACTGAGAGAGAGACTGACTGACTGACTGACTGAGAGAGAGACTGACTTGCTGACTGAGAGAGAGACTGACTGACTGACTGACTGACTGAGAGAGAAACTGACTGACTGACTGAGAGAGAGATGGACTGACTGACTGAATGAGAGAGAGATTGACTGACTGACTGAGAGAGAGACTGACTGACTGACTGACTGAGAGAGAGACTGACTGACTGTCTTAGAGAGAGACTGACTGACTGACTGAGAGAGAGAGAGACTGACTGACTGACTGACTGACTGAGAAAGAGTCTGACTGACAGACTGAGAGAGAGAGAGACTGACTGACTGACTGACTGAGAGGGAGACTGACTGACTGACTGAGAGACTGACTGAGAGAGTGACTGATTGACTGACTGACTGAGAGAGAGACTGACTGACTTAGAGAGATACTGACTGACTGACTGACTGAGAGAGAGACTGACTGAGAGAGAGACTGACTGACTGAGAGAGAGACTGACTGACTGACTGACTGACTGAGAGAGAGACTGACTCACTGACTGACTGACTGACTGACTGACTGACTGACTGAGAGAGAGACTGACTGACTGACTGACTGACTGAGAGAGAGACTGACTTGCTGACTGAGAGAGAGACTGACTGACTGAGAGAGAGACTGACTGACTGACTGACTGAGAGAGAGACTGACTTGCTGACTGAGAGAGAGACTGACTGACTGACTGACTGACTGACTGAGAGAGAGACTGACTGACTGACTGAATGAGAGAGAGATGGACTGACTGACTGAATGAGAGAGAGACTGACTGACTGACTTAGAGAGAGACTGACTGACTGTCTGAGAGAGTGACTGACTGACTGAGAGAGAGACTGACTGACTGAATGACTGACTGAGAGAGAGACTGACTGACTGACTGACTAAGAAAGAGTCTGACTAACTGACTGACTAACTGACTGGGAGACTGACTGACTGAGAGAGTGACTGATTGACTGACTGACTGAGAGAGAGACTTGCTGACTGAGAGAGAGACTGACTGACTGACTGAGAGAGAGACTGACTGAGAGAGAGACTGACTGACTGACTGAGAGAGAGACTGACTGACTGACTGAGAGAGAGACTGACTGACTGACTGACTGAGAGAGAGACTGACTGACTGACTGACTGACTGAGAGAGAGACTGACTGACTGAGAGAGAGACTGACTTGCTTACTGAGAGAGAGACTGACTGACTGACTGACTGAGAGAGAGACTGACTGACTGACTGACTGAGAGAGAGATGGACTGACTGACTGAATGAGAGAGAGATTGACTGACTGACTGACTGACTGACTGAGAGAGAGACTGACTGACTGACTGACTGAGAGAGAGACTGACTTGCTGACTGAGAGAGAGACTGATTGACTGACTGAGAGACTGACTGAGAGAGAGACTGACTGGCTGACTGACAGAGAGAGACTGACTGACTGACTGGGAGACTGACTGACTGACTGACTGACTGAGAGAGTGACTGATTGACTGACTGACTGAGAGAGAGACTGACTGACTGAGAGAGAGACTGACTGACTGACTGAGAGAGAGACTGACTGAGAGAGAGACTGACTGACTGACTGAGAGAGAGACTGACTGAGAGAGAGACTGACTGACTGACTGAGAGAGAGACTGACTGACTGACTGAGAGAGAGACTGACTGACTGACTGACTGAGAGAGAGACTGACTGACTGAGAGAGAGACTGATTGACTGACTGACTGAGAGAGAGACTGACTTGCTGACTGTGAGAGAGACTGACTGACTGACTGACTGACTGACTGAGAGAGAGACTGACTGACTGACTGACTGAGAGAGAGACTGACTGACTGACTGAGAGAGAGACTGACTGAGAGAGAGACTGACTGACTGACTGAGAGAGAGACTGACTGACTGACTGAGCGAGAGACTGACTGACTGACTGACTGACTGAGAGAGAGACTGACTGACTGACTGACTGACTGACTGACTGACTGAGAGAGAGACTGAATGACTGACTGACTGAGAGAGAGACTGACTTGCTGACTGAGAGAGAGACTGACTGACTGACTGACTGAGAGAGAGACTGACTGACTGACTGAGAGAGAGATGGACTGACTGACTGAATGAGAGAGAGATTGACTGACTGACTGAGAGAGAGACTGACTGACTGACTGACTGAGAGAGAGACTGACTGACTGTCTTAGAGAGAGACTGACTGACTGACTGAGAGAGAGAGAGACTGACTGACTGACTGACTGACTGAGAAAGAGTCTGACTGACAGACTGAGAGAGAGAGAGACTGACTGACTGACTGACTGAGAGGGAGACTGACTGACTGACTGAGAGACTGACTGAGAGAGAGACTGACTGGCTGACTGACAGAGAGAGACTGACTGACTGACTGACTGACTGGGAGACTGACTGACTGACTGACTGAGAGAGTGACTGATTGACTGACTGACTGAGAGAGAGACTGACTGACTGAGAGAGATACTGACTGACTGACTGACTGACTGAGAGAGAGACTGACTGAGAGAGAGACTGACTGACTGAGAGAGAGACTGACTGACTGACTGAGAGAGAGACTGACTGACTGACTGACTGAGAGAGAGACTGACTCACTGACTGACTGACTGACTGACTGAGAGAGAGACTGACTGACTGACTGACTGACTGAGAGAGAGACTGACTTGCTGACTGAGAGAGAGACTGACTGACTGAGAGAGAGACTGACTGACTGACTGACTGAGAGAGAAACTGACTTGCTGACTGAGAGAGAGACTGACTGACTGACTGACTGACTGACTGAGAGAGAGACTGACTGACTGACTGAATGAGAGAGAGATGGACTGACTGACTGAATGAGAGAGAGACTGACTGACTGACTGAGAGAGAGACTGACTGACTGTCTGAGAGAGTGACTGACTGACTGAGAGAGAGACTGACTGACTGACTGACTGACTGACTGAGAGAGAGACTGACTGACTGACTGACTAAGAAAGAGTCTGACTAACTGACTGACTAACTGACTGGGAGACTGACTGACTGACTGACTGAGAGAGTGACTGATTGACTGACTGACTGAGAGAGAGACTGACTGACTGAGAGAGAGACTGACTGACTGACTGACTGAGAGAGAGACTGACTGAGAGAGAGACTGACTGACTGACTGAGAGAGAGACTGACTGACTGACTGAGAGAGAGACTGACTGACTGACTGACTGAGAGAGAGACTGACTGACTGACTGACTGACTGAGAGAGAGACTGACTGACTGAGAGAGAGACTGACTTGCTGACTGAGAGAGAGACTGACTGACTGACTGACTGAGAGAGAGACTGACTGACTGACTGACTGAGAGAGAGATGGACTGACTGACTGAATGAGAGAGAGATTGACTGACTGACTGACTGACTGAGAGAGAGACTGACTGACTGACTGAGAGAGAGACTGACTTGCTGACTGAGAGATAGACTGACTGAGAGACTGACTGAGAGACTGACTGAGAGAGAGACTGACTGGCTGACTGACAGAGAGAGACTGACTGACTGACTGGGAGACTGACTGACTGACTGACTGAGAGAGTGACTGATTGACTGACTGACTGAGAGAGAGACTGACTGACTGAGAGAGAGACTGACTGACTGACTGACTGACTGAGAGAGAGACTGACTGAGAGAGAGACTGACTGACTGACTGAGAGAGAGACTGACTGACTGACTGAGAGAGAGACTGACTGACTGACTGACTGAGAGAGAGACTGACTTGCTGACTGAGAGAGAGACTGACTGACTGACTGAGAGAGAGACTGACTGACTGACTGAGAGAGAGGCTGACTTGCTGACTGATAGAGAGACTGACTGACTGACTGACTGAGAGAGAGACTGACTGACTGACTGACTGAGAGAGAGATGGACTGACTGACTGAATGAGAGAGAGACTGACTGACTGACTGAGAGAGAGACTGACTGACTGAGAGAGAGACTGACTGACTGACTGACTAAGAAAGAGTCTGACTAACTGACTGAGAGAGAGACTGACTGACTGACTGAGGGAGAGACTGACTGACTGACTGAGGGAGAGACTGACTGACTGACTGAGAGACTGACTGAGAGAGAGACTGACTGGCTGACTGACAGAGAGAGACTGACTGACTGACTGGGAGACTGACTGACTGACTGACTGAGAGAGTGACTGATTGACTGACTGAGAGAGAGACTGACTGACTGAGAGAGAGACTGACTGACTGACTGAGAGAGAGACTGACTGAGAGAGAGACTGACTGACTGACTGAGAGAGAGACTGACTGACTGACTGAGAGAGAGACTGACTGACTGACTGACTGACTGAGAGAGAGACTGACTGACTGAGAGAGAGACTGACTAACTGACTGACTGAGAGAGAGACTGACTTGCTGACTGAGAGAGAGACTGACTGACTGACTGACTGACTGAGAGAGAGACTGACTGACTGACTGACTGACTGAGAGAGAGACTGACTGACTGACTGAGAGAGAGACTGACTGAGAGAGAGACTGACTGACTGACTGAGAGAGAGACTGACTGACTGACTGAGAGAGAGACTGACTGACTGACTGACTGAGAGAGAGACTGACTGACTGACTGACTGACTGAGAGAGAGACTGACTGGGTTACTGACTGACTGAGAGAGAGACTGACTTGCTGACTGAGAGAGAGACTGACTGACTGACTGAGAGACTGACTGAGAGAGAGACTGACTGGCTGACTGACAGAGAGAGACTGACTGACTGACTGGGAGA